>NW_026698122.1:0-83289 GCF_030435755.1 Ochotona princeps
CAGGCTTCCAAGCAGCTCTCAAGGAAACTCAGTTTTCACACTCTATGCTTAGTGCCCTTTGAGTGCATTATCTAGGAATGAACCTGGTAGAGCATCCCACACAAACGAATGCTTCACATGCGGGTTTCACATGCCACCAACTCCACATTCTCAGGCAACTTCAGCGCCACAGCCATTTTCAGATAGCCCTCAATGCAAAGGCTCTAGACGCAAATATTGGTGTGAGAGCTTATTCAATCAAGGAAACACTGCATGTTGGTGAAGGGCATATTGAAGAAGGATCAGCCGAGTGGTTCTTGTGGGAGAACAACTCCATTTGGCTCACTAACTTCACACACCATCAGGCTTCCAAGCAGCTCTCAAGGAAACTCAGTTTTTCACACTCTATGCTTAGTGCCCTTTGAGTGCATGATCTAGGAATGAACCTGGTAGAGCATCCCACACAAACGAATGCTCCACATGCGGGTTTCACATGCCACCAACTCCACATTCACAGGCAACTTCAGTGCCACAGCCGTTTTCAGATAACCCTCAATGCAAAGGCTCTAGACGCAAATATTGGTGTGAGAGCTAATTCAATCAAGGAAACACTGCATGTTGGTGAAGGGCATATTGAAGAAGAATCAACTTAGTGGTTCTTGTGGGAGAACAACTCCATTTGGCTCACTAACTTCACACACCATCAGGCTTCCAAGAAGCTCTCAAGGAAACTCAGTTTTCACACTCTATGCTTAGTGCCCTTTGAATGCCTAGGACTGAAATGAAGCTTGGTGAGCATCCCACACAAACGAATGCTCCACATGCGGGTTTCACATGCCACCAACTCCACATTCACAGGCAACTTCAGCGCCACAGCCGTTTTCAGATAGCCCTCAATGCAAAGGCTCTAGACGCAAATATTGGTGTGAAAGCTAATTCAATCAAGGAAACACTGCATGTTGGTGAAGGGCATGTTGAAGAAGGATCAGCCGAGTGGTTCTTGTGGGAGAACAACTCCATTTGGCTCACTAACTTCACACACCATCAGGCTTCCAAGCAGCTCTCAAGGAAACTCAGTTTTCACACTCTATGCTTAGTGCCCTTTGAGTGCATTATCTAGGAATGAACCTGGTAGAGCATCTCACAAAATGAATGCTCCACATGCGGGTTTCACATGCCACCAACTCCACATTCTCAGGCAACTTCAGCGCCACAGCCGTTTTCAGATAGCCCTCAATGCAAAGGCTCTAGACGCAAATATTGGTGTGAAAGCTAATTCAATCAAGGAAACACTGCATGTTGGTGAAGGGCATATTGAAGATGGATCAGCCGAGTGGTTCTTGTGGGAGAACAACTCCATTTGGCTCTCTAACTTCACACACCATCAGGCTTCCAAGCAGCTCTCAAGGAAACTCAGTTTTCACACTCTATGCTTAGTACCCTTTGAGTGCATTATCTAGAAATAAACCTCGTAGAGTATCCCACACAAACGAATGCTCCACATGCGGGTTTAACATTCCACCAACTCCACATTCACAGGCAACTTCAGCGCCACAGCCGTTTTCAGATAGCCCTCAATGCAAAGGCTCTAGACGCAAATATTGGTGTGAGAGCTTATTCAATCAAGGAAACACTGCATGTTGGTGAAGGGCATATTGAAGAAGGATCAGCCGAGTGGTTCTTGTGGGAGAACAACTCCATTTGGCTCACTAACTTCACACACCATCAGGCTTCCAAGCAGCTCTCAAGGAAACTCAGTTTTCACACTCTATGCTTAGTGCCCTTTGAGTGCATGATCTAGGAATGAACCTGGTAGAGCATCCCACACAAACGAATGCTCCACATGCGGGTTTCACATGCCACCAACTCCACATTCACAGGCAACTTCAGTGCCACAGCCGTTTTCAGATAACCCTCAATGCAAAGGCTCTAGACGCAAATATTGGTGTGAGAGCTAATTCAATCAAGGAAACACTGCATGTTGGTGAAGGGCATATTGAAGAAGAATCAACTTAGTGGTTCTTGTGGGAGAACAACTCCATTTGGCTCACTAACTTCACACACCATCAGGCTTCCAAGAAGCTCTCAAGGAAACTCAGTTTTCACACTCTATGCTTAGTGCCCTTTGAATGCCTATGACTGAAATGAAGCTTGGTGAGCATCCCACACAAACGAATGCTCCACATGCGGGTTTCACATGCCACCAACTCCACATTCACAGGCAACTTCAGCGCCACAGCCGTTTTCAGATAGCCCTCAATGCAAAGGCTCTAGACGCAAATATTGGTGTGAAAGCTAATTCAATCAAGGAAACACTGCATGTTGGTGAAGGGCATGTTGAAGAAGGATCAGCCGAGTGGTTCTTGTGGGAGAACAACTCCATTTGGCTCACTAACTTCACACACCATCAGGCTTCCAAGCAGCTCTCAAGGAAACTCAGTTTTCACACTCTATGCTTAGTGCCCTTTGAGTGCATTATCTAGGAATGAACCTGGTAGAGCATCTCACAAAATGAATGCTCCACATGCGGGTTTCACATGCCACCAACTCCACATTCTCAGGCAACTTCAGCGCCACAGCCGTTTTCAGATAGCCCTCAATGCAAAGGCTCTAGACGCAAATATTGGTGTGAAAGCTAATTCAATCAAGGAAACACTGCATGTTGGTGAAGGGCATATTGAAGATGGATCAGCCGAGTGGTTCTTGTGGGAGAACAACTCCATTTGGCTCTCTAACTTCACACACCATCAGGCTTCCAAGCAGCTCTCAAGGAAACTCAGTTTTCACACTCTATGCTTAGTGCCCTTTGAGTGCATTATCTAGGAATGAACCTGGTAGAGCATCTCACAAAATGAATGCTCCACATGCGGGTTTCACATGCCACCAACTCCACATTCTCAGGCAACTTCAGCGCCACAGCCGTTTTCAGATAGCCCTCAATGCAAAGGCTCTAGACGCAAATATTGGTGTGAAAGCTAATTCAATCAAGGAAACACTGCATGTTGGTGAAGGGCATATTGAAGATGGATCAGCCGAGTGGTTCTTGTGGGAGAACAACTCCATTTGGCTCTCTAACTTCACACACCATCAGGCTTCCAAGCAGCTCTCAAGGAAACTCAGTTTTCACACTCTATGCTTAGTGCCCTTTGAGTACATTATCTAGGAATGAACCTGGTAGAGCATCCCACACAAACGAATGCTCCACATGCGGGTTTCACATGCCACCAACTCCACATTCACAGGCAACTTCAGCGCCACAGCCATTTTCAGATAGCCCTCAATGCAAAGGCTCTAGACGCAAATATTGGTGTGAGAGCTAATCCAATCAAGGAAACACTGCATGTTGGTGAAGGGCATATTGAAGAAGGATCAGCCGAGTGGTTCTTGTGGGAGAACAACTCCATTTGGCTCACTAACTTCACACACCATCAGGCTTCCAAGCAGCTCTCAAGGAAACTCAGTTTTCACACTCTATGCTTAGTGCCCTTTGAGTACATTATCTAGGAATGAACCTGGTAGAGCATCCCAAACAAACGAATGCTTCACATGCGGGTTTCACATGCCACCAACTCCACATTCACAGGCAACTTCAGTGCCACAGCCATTTTCAGATAGCCCTCAATGCAAAGGCTCTAGACGCAAATATTGGTGTGAGAGCTAATCCAATCAAGGAAACACTGCATGTTGGTGAAGGGCATTTTGAAGAAGGATCAGCCGAGTGGTTCTTGTGGGAGAACAACTCCATTTGGCTCACTAACTTCACACACCATCAGGCTTCCAAGCAGCTCTCAAGGAAACTCAGTTTTCACACTCTATGCTTAGTGCCCTTTGAGTGCCTAGGACTGAAATGAACCTTGGTGAGCATCCCACACAAACGAATGCTCCACATGCGGGTTTCACATGCCACCAACACCACATTCACAGGCAACTTCAGCGCCACAGCCGTTTTCAGATAGCCCTCAATGCAAAGGCTCTAGACGCAAATATTGGTGTGAGAGCTAATTCAATCAAGGAAACACTGCATGTTGGTGAAGGGCATATTGAAGAAGGATCAGCCGAGTGGTTCTTGTGGGAGAACAACTCCATTTGGCTCACTAACTTCACACACCATCAGTCTTCCAAGCAGCTCTCAAGGAAACTCAGTTTTCAGACTCTATGCTTAGTGCCCTTTGAGTGCATTATGTAGGAATGAACGGGGTAGAGCATCCCACACAAACGAATGCTCCACATGCGGGTTTCACATGCCACCAACTCCACATTCTCAGGCAACTTCAGCGCCACAGCCGTTTTCAGATAGCCCTCAATGCAAAGGCTCTAGATGCAAATATTGGTGTGAGAGCTAATTCAATCTAGGAAACAATGCATGTTGGTGAAGGGCATATTGAAGAAGGATCAGCCGAGTGGTTCTTGTGGGAGAACAACTCCATTTGGCTCACTAACTTCACCCACCATCGGGCTTCCAAGCAGCTCTCAAGGAAACTCAGTTTTCACACTCTATGCTTAGTGCCCTTTGAGTGCCTAGGACAGAAATGAAGCTTGGTGAGCATCCCACACAAACGAATGCTCCACATGCGGGTTTCACATGCCACCAACTCCACATTCACTGGCAACTTCAGCGCCACAGCCGTTTTCACATAGCCCTCAATGCAAAGGCTCTAGATGCAAATAATGTTGTGAGAGCTAATTCAATCAAGGAAACACTGCATGTTGGTGAAGGGCATATTGAAGAAGGATCAGCCGAGTGGTTGTTGTGGGAGAACAACTCCATTTGGCTCACTAACTTCACACACCATCAGGCTTCCAAGCAGCTCTCAAGGAAACTCAGTTTTCACACTCTATGCTTAGTGCCCTTTGAGTACATTATCTAGGAATGAACCTGGTAGAGCATCCCACGCAAAAGAATGCTCCACATGCGGGTTTCACATGCCACCAACTCCACATTCACAGGCAACTTCAACGCCACAGCCGTTTTCAGATAGCCCTCAATGCAAAGGCTCTAGATGCAAATATTGGTGTGAGAGCTAATTCAATCAAGGAAACACTGCATGTTGGTGAAGGGCATATTGAAGAAGGATCAGCCGAGTGGTTCTTGTGGGAGAACAACTCCATTTGGCTCACTAACTTCACACACCATCAGACTTCCAAGCAGCTCTCAAGGAAACTCAGTTTTCACACTCTATGCTTAGTGCCCTTTGAGTGCCTATGACTGAAATGAAGCTTGGTGAGCATCCCACGCAAACGAATGCTCCACATGCGGGTTTCACATGCCACCAACTCCACATTCTCAGGCAACTTCAGCGCCACAGCCGTTTTCAGATAGCCCTCAATGCAAAGGCTCTAGACGCAAATATTGGTGTGAGAGCTAATTCAATCAAGGAAACACTGCATGTTGGTGAAGGGCATATTGAAGAAGGATCAGGCTAGTGGATCTTGTGGGAGAACAACTCCATTTGGCTCACTAACTTCACACACCATCAGGCTTCCAAGCAGTTCTCAAGGAAACTCAGTTTTCACACTCTATGCATAGTGCCCTTTGAGCACCTAGGACTGAAATGAAGCTTGGTGAGCATCCCACACAAACGAATGCTCCACATGCGGGTTTCACATGCCACCAACTCCACATTCTCAGGCAACTTCACCGCCACAGCCGTTTTCAGATAGCCCTCAATGCAAAGGCTCTAGACGCAAATATTGGTGTGAGAGCTAATTCAATCAAGGAAACAATGCATGTTGGTGAAGGGCATATTGAAGAAGGATCAGCCGAGTGGTTCTTGTGGGAGAACAACTCCATTTGGCTCACTAACTTCACACACCATCAGGCTTCCAAGCAGCTCTCAAGGAAACTCAGCTTTCACACTCTATGCTTAGTGCCCTTTGAGTGCATTATCTAGGAATGAACCTGGTAGAGCATCCCACACAAACGAATGCTCCACATGCGGGTTTCACATGCCACCAACTCCACATTCACAGGCAACTTCAGCACCACAGTCGTTTTCAGATAGACTCAATGAAAGGCTCTAGACGCAAATATTGGTGTGAGAGCTAATTCAATCAAGGAAACACTGCATGTTGGTGAAGGGCATATTGAAGAAGGATCAGCCGAGTGGATCTTGTGGGAGAACAACTCCATTTGGCTCACTAACTTCACACACCATCAGGCTTCCAAGCAGCTCTCAAGGAAACTCAGTTTTCACACTCTATGCTTAGTGCCCTTTGAGTGACTAGGACTGAAATGAAGCTTGGTGAGCATCCCACACAAACGAATGCTCCACATGCGGGTTTCACATGCCACCAACTCCACATTCTCAGGCAACTTCAGCGCCACAACCGTTTTCAGATAGCCCTCAATGCAAAGGCTCTAGACGCAAATATTGGTGTGAGAGCTAATTCAATCAAGGAAACACTGCATGTTGGTGAAGGGCATGTTGAAGAAGTATCAGCCTAGTGATTCTTGTGGGAGAACAACTCCATTTGGCTCACTAACTTCACACACCATCAGGCTTCCAAGCAGCTCTCAAGGAAACTCAGTTTTCACACTCTATGCTTAGTGCCCTTTGAGTGCATTATCTAGGAATGATGCTGGTAGAGCATCCGACACAAACGAATGCTCCACATGCGGGTTTCACATGCCACCAACTCCACAATCACAGGCAACTTCAGCGCCACAGCCGTTTTCAGATAGCCCTCAATGCAAAGGCTCTAGACGCAAATATTGGTGTGAGAGCTAATTCAATCAAGGAAACACTGCATGTTGGTGAAGGGCATATTGAAGAACGATCAGCCGAGTGGTTCTTGTGGGAGAACAACTCCATTTGGCTCACTAACTTCACACACCATCAGGCTTCCAAGCAGCTCTCAAGGAAACTCAGTTTTCACACTCTATGCTTAGTGCCCTTTGAATGCCTAGGACTGAAATGAAGCTTGGTGAGCATCCCACACAAACGAATGCTCCACATGCGGGTTTCACATGCCACCAACTCCACATTCTCAGGCAACTTCAGCGCCACAGCCGTTTTCAGATAGCCCTCAATGCAAAGGCTCTAGACGCAAATATTGGTGTGAGAGCTAATTCAATCAAGGAAACACTGCATGTTGCTGTAGGGCATGTTGAAGAAGGATCAGCCGAGTGGTTCTTTTGGGAGAACAACTCCATTTGGCTCACTAACTTCACACACCATCAGGCTTCCAAGCAGCTCTCAAGGAAACTCAGTTTTCACACTCTATGCATAGTGCCCTTTGAGCACCTAGGACTGAAATGAAGCTTGGTGAGCATCCCACACAAACGAATGCTCCACATGCGGGTTTCACATGCCACCAACTCCACATTCTCAGGCAACTTCACCGCCACAGCCGTTTTCAGATAGCCCTCAATGCAAAGGCTCTAGACGCAAATATTGGTGTGAGAGCTAATTCAATCAAGGAAACACTGCATGTTGGTGAAGGGCATGTTGAAGAAGGATCAGCCGAGTGGTTCTTTTGGGAAAACAACTCCATGTGGCTCACTAACTTCACACACCATCAGGCTTCCAAGCAGCTCTCAAGGAAACTCAGCTTTCACACTCTATGCTTCGTGCCCTTTGAGTGCATTATCTAGGAATGAACCTGGTAGAGCATCCCACACAAACGAATGCTCCACATGCGGGTTTCACATGCCACCAACTCCACATTCACAGGCAACTTCAGCGCCACAGTCGTTTTCAGATACACTCAATGCAAAGGCTCTAGACGCAAATATTGGTGTGAGAGCTAATTCAATCAAGGAAACACTGCATGTTGGTGAAGGGCATATTGAAGAAGGATCAGCCGAGTGGATCTTGTGGAGAACAACTCCATTTGGCTCACTAACTTCACACACCATCAGGCTTCCAAGCAGCTCTCAAGGAAACTCAGTTTTCACACTCTATTCTTAGTGCCCTTTGAGTGCATTATCTAGGAATGAACCGGGTAGAGCATCCCACACAAACGAATGCTCCACATGCGGGTTTCACATGCCACCAACTCCACATTCTCAGGCAACTACAGCGCCACAGCCATTTTCCGATATCCCTCAATGCAAAGGCTCTAGACGCAAATATTGGTGTAAGAGCTTATTCAATCAAGGAAACACTGCATGTTGGTGAAGGGCATTTTGAAGAAGGATCAGCCTAGTGGATCTTGTGGGAGAACAACTCCATTTGGCTCACTAACTTCACACACCATCAGGCTTGCAAGCAGCTCTCAAGGAAACTCAGTTTTCACACTCTATGCTTCGTGCCCTTTGAGTGCATTATCTAGGAATGAACCTGGTAGAGCATCCCACACAAACGAATGCTCCACATGCGGGTTTCACATGCCACCAACTCCACATTCTCAGGCAACTTCAGCGCCACAACCGTTTTTAGATAACCCTCAATGCAAAGGCTCTAGACGCAAATATTGGTGTGAGAGCTAATTCAATCAAGGAAACACTGCATGTTGGTGAAGGGCATATTGAAGAAGGATCAGCCGAGTGGTTCTTGTGGGAGAACAACTCCATTTGGCTCACTAACTTCACACACCATCAGGCTTCCAAGCAGCTCTCAAGGAAACTCAGTTTTCACACTCTATGCATAGTGTCATTTGAGTGCATTATCTAGGAATGAACCTGGTAGAGCATCTCACAAATTTAATGCTCCACATGCGGGTTTCACATGCCACCAACTCCACATTCTCAGGCAACTTCAGCGCCACAGACGTTTTCAGATAGCCCTCAATGCAAAGGCTCTAGACGCAAATATTGGTGTGAGAGCTAATTCAATCAAGGAAACACTGCATGTTGGTGAAGGGCATATTGAAGAAGGATCAGCCGAGTGGTTCTTGTGGGGGAACAACTCCATTTGGCTCACTAACTGCACACACCATCAGGCTTCCAAGCAGCTCTCAAGGAAACTCAGTTTTCACACTCTATGCATATTGCCCTTTTAGCACCTAGGACTGAAATGAAGCTTGGTGAGCATCCCACACAAACGAATGCTCCACATGCGGGTTTCACATGCCACCAACTCCACATTATCAGGCAACTTCAGCGCCACAGCCGTTTTCAGATAGCCATCAATGCAAAGGCTCTAGACGCAAATATTGGTGTGAGAGCTAATTCAATCAAGGAAACACTGCATGTTGGTGAAGGGCATATTGAAGAAGGATCAGCCGAGTGGATCTTGTGGGAGAACAACTCCATTTGGCTCACTAACTTCACACACCATCATGCTTCCAAGCAGCTCTCAAGGAAACTCAGTTTTCACACTCTATGCTTAGTGCCCTTTGAGTGACTAGGACTGAAAGGAAGCTTGGTGAGCATCCCACACAAACGAATGCTCCACATGCGGGTTTCACATGCCACCAACTCCACATTCTCAGGCAACTTCAGCGCCACAACCGTTTTCAGATAGCCCTCAATGCAAAGGCTCTAGACGCAAATATTGGTGTGAGAGCTAATTCAATCAAGGAAACACTGCATGTTGGTGAAGGGCATGTTGAAGAAGTATCAGCCTAGTGATTCTTGTGGGAGAACAACTCCATTTGGCTCACTAACTTCACACACCATCAGGCTTCCAAGCAGCTCTCAAGGAAACTCAGTTTTCACACTCTATGCTTAGTGCCCTTTGAGTGCATTATCTAGGAATGATGCTGGTAGAGCATCCGACACAAACGAATGCTCCACATGCGGGTTTCACATGCCACCAACTCCACAAACACAGGCAACTTCTGCGCCACAACCGTTTTCAGATAGCCCTCAATGCAAAGGCTCTAGACGCAAATATTGGTGTGAGAGCTAATTCAATCAAGGAAACACTGCATGTTGGTGAAGGGCATATTGAAGAAGGATCAGCCGAGTGGTTCTTGTGGGGAGAACAACTCCATTTGGCTCACTAACTTCACACACCATCAGGCTTGCAAGCAGCTCTCAAGGAAACTCAGTTTTCACACTCTATGCTTAGTGCCCTTTGAGTGCCTAGGACTGAAATGAAGCTTGGTGAGCATCCCACACAAACGAATGCTCCACATGCGGGTTTCACATGCCACCAACTCCACATTCACAGGCAACTTCAGCGCCACAGCCGTTTTCAGATAGCCCTCAATGCAAAGGCTCTAGACGCAAATATTGGTGTGAGAGCTAATTCAATCAAGGAAACACTGCATGTTGCTGTAGGGCATGTTGAAGAAGGATCAGCCGAGTGGTTCTTGCGGGAGAACAAATCCATTTGGCTCACTAACTTCACACACCATCAGGCTTCCAAGCAGTTCTCAAGGAAACTCAGTTTTCACACTCTATGCATAGTGCCCTTTGAGCACCTAGGACTGAAATGAAGCTTGGTGAGCATCCCACACAAACGAATGCTCCACATGCGGGTTTCACATGCCACCAACTCCACATTCTCAGGCAACTTCACCGCCACAGCCGTTTTCAGATAGCCCTCAATGCAAAGGCTCTAGACCCAAATATTGGTGTGAGAGCTAATTCAATCAAGGAAACAATGCATGTTGGTGAAGGGCATATTGAAGAAGGATCAGCCGAGTGGTTCTTGTGGGAGAACAACTCCATTTGGCTCACTAACTTCACACACCATCAGGCTTCCAAGCAGCTCTCAAGGAAACTCAGCTTTCACACTCTATGCTTCGTGCCCTTTGAGTGCATTATCTAGGAATGAACCTGGTAGAGCATCCCACACAAACGAATGCTCCACATGCGGGTTTCACATGCCACCAACTCCACATTCACAGGCAACTTCAGCACCACAGTCGTTTTCAGATAGACTCAATGAAAGGCTCTAGACGCAAATATTGGTGTGAGAGCTAATTCAATCAAGGAAACACTGCATGTTGGTGAAGGGCATATTGAAGATGGATCAGCCGAGTGGATCTTGTGGGAGAACAACTCCATTTGGCTCACTAACTTCACACACCATCAGGCTTCCAAGCAGCTCTCAAGGAAACTCAGTTTTCACACTCTATGCTTAGTGCCCTTTGAGTGACTAGGACTGAAAGGAAGCTTGGTGAGCATCCCACACAAACGAATGCTCCACATGCGGGTTTCACATGCCACCAACTCCACAATCACAGGCAACTTCTGCGCCACAACCGTTTTCAGATAGCCCTCAATGCAAAGGCTCTAGACGCAAATATTGGTGTGAGAGCTAATTCAATCAAGGAAACACTGCATGTTGGTGAAGGGCATATTGAAGAAGGATCAGCCGAGTGGTTCTTGTGGGAGAACAACTCCATTTGGCTCACTAACTTCACACACCATCAGGCTTGCAAGCAGCTCTCAAGGAAACTCAGTTTTTCACACTCTATGCTTAGTGCCCTTTGAGTGCCTAGGACTGAAATGAAGCTTGGTGAGCATCCCACACAAACGAATGCTCCACATGCGGGTTTCACATGCCACCAACTCCACATTCACAGGCAACTTCAGCGCCACAGCCGTTTTCAGATAGCCCTCAATGCAAAGGCTCTAGACGCAAATATTGGTGTGAGAGCTAATTCAATCAAGGAAACACTGCATGTTGCTGTAGGGCATGTTGAAGAAGGATCAGCCGAGTGGTTCTTGCGGGAGAACAAATCCATTTGGCTCACTAACTTCACACACCATCAGGCTTCCAAGCAGTTCTCAAGGAAACTCAGTTTTCACACTCTATGCATAGTGCCCTTTGAGCACCTAGGACTGAAATGAAGCTTGGTGAGCATTCCACACAAACGAATGCTCCACATGCGGGTTTCACATGCCACCAACTCCACATTCTCAGGCAACTTCACCGCCACAGCCGTTTTCAGATAGCCCTCAATGCAAAGGCTCTAGACGCAAATATTGGTGTGAGAGCTAATTCAATCAAGGAAACAATGCATGTTGGTGAAGGGCATATTGAAGAAGGATCAGCCGAGTGGTTCTTGTGGGAGAACAACTCCATTTGGCTCACTAACTTCACACACCATCAGGCTTCCAAGCAGCTCTCAAGGAAACTCAGCTTTCACACTCTATGCTTCGTGCCCTTTGAGTGCATTATCTAGGAATGAACCTGGTAGAGCATCCCACACAAACGAATGCTCCACATGCGGGTTTCACATGCCACCAACTCCACATTCACAGGCAACTTCAGCACCACAGTCGTTTTCAGATAGACTCAATGAAAGGCTCTAGACGCAAATATTGGTGTGAGAGCTAATTCAATCAAGGAAACACTGCATGTTGGTGAAGGGCATATTGAAGAAGGATCAGCCGAGTGGATCTTGTGGGAGAACAACTCCATTTGGCTCACTAACTTCACACACCATCATGCTTCCAAGCAGCTCTCAAGGAAACTCAGTTTTCACACTCTATGCTTAGTGCCCTTTGAGTGACTAGGACTGAAAGGAAGCTTGGTGAGCATCCCACACAAACGAATGCTCCACATGCGGGTTTCACATGCCACCAACTCCACATTCTCAGGCAACTTCAGCGCCACAACCGTTTTCAGATAGCCCTCAATGCAAAGGCTCTAGACGCAAATATTGGTGTGAGAGCTAATTCAATCAAGGAAACACTGCATGTTGGTGAAGGGCATGTTGAAGAAGTATCAGCCTAGTGATTCTTTTGGGAGAACAACTCCATTTGGCTCACTAACTTCACACACCATCAGGCTTCCAAGCAGCTCTCAAGGAAACTCAGTTTTCACACTCTATGCTTAGTGCCCTTTGAGTGCATTATCTAGGAATGATGCTGGTAGAGCATCCGACACAAACGAGTGCTCCACATGCGGGTTTCACATGCCACCAACTCCACATTCACAGGCAACTTCTGCGCCACAGCCGTTTTCAGATAGCCCTCAATGCAAAGGCTCTAGACGCAAATATTGGTGTGAGAGCTAATTCAATCAAGGAAACACTGCATGTTGGTGAAGGGCATATTGAAGAAGGATCAGCCGAGTGGTTCTTGTGGGAGAACAACTCCATTTGGCTCACTAACTTCACACACCATCAGGCTTGCAAGCAGCTCTCAAGGAAACTCAGTTTTCACACTCTATGCTTAGTGCCCTTTGAGTGCCTAGGACTGAAATGAAGCTTGGTGAGCATCCCACACAAACGAATGCTCCACATGCGGGTTTCACATGCCACCAACTCCACATTCACAGGCAACTTCAGCGCCACAGCCGTTTTCAGATAGCCCTCAATGCAAAGGCTCTAGACGCAAATATTGGTGTGAGAGCTAATTCAATCAAGGAAACACTGCATGTTGCTGTAGGGCATGTTGAAGAAGGATCAGCCGAGTGGTTCTTGCGGGAGAACAAATCCATTTGGCTCACTAACTTCACACACCATCAGGCTTCCAAGCAGTTCTCAAGGAAACTCAGTTTTCACACTCTATGCATAGTGCCCTTTGAGCACCTAGGACTGAAATGAAGCTTGGTGAGCATCCCACACAAACGAATGCTCCACATGCGGGTTTCACATGCCACCAACTCCACATTCTCAGGCAACTTCACCGCCACAGCCGTTTTCAGATAGCCCTCAATGCAAAGGCTCTAGACGCAAATATTGGTGTGAGAGCTAATTCAATCAAGGAAACAATGCATGTTGGTGAAGGGCATATTGAAGAAGGATCAGCCGAGTGGTTCTTGTGGGAGAACAACTCCATTTGGCTCACTAACTTCACACACCATCAGGCTTCCAAGCAGCTCTCAAGGAAACTCAGCTTTCACACTCTATGCTTCGTGCCCTTTGAGTGCATTATCTAGGAATGAACCTGGTAGAGCATCCCACACAAACGAATGCTCCACATGCGGGTTTCACATGCCACCAACTCCACATTCACAGGCAACTTCAGCACCACAGTCGTTTTCAGATAGACTCAATGAAAGGCTCTAGACGCAAATATTGGTGTGAGAGCTAATTCAATCAAGGAAACACTGCATGTTGGTGAAGGGCATATTGAAGAAGGATCAGCCGAGTGGATCTTGTGGGAGAACAACTCCATTTGGCTCACTAACTTCACACACCATCAGGCTTCCAAGCAGCTCTCAAGGAAACTCAGTTTTCACACTCTATGCTTAGTGCCCTTTGAGTGACTAGGACTGAAAGGAAGCTTGGTGAGCATCCCACACAAACGAATGCTCCACATGCGGGTTTCACATGCCACCAACTCCACATTCTCAGGCAACTTCAGCGCCACAGCCGTTTTCAGATAGCCCTCAATGCAAAGGCTCTAGACGCAAATATTGGTGTGAGAGCTAATTCAATCAAGGAAACACTGCATGTTGGTGAAGGGCATGTTGAAGAAGTATCAGCCTAGTGATTCTTGTGGGAGAACAACTCCATTTGGCTCACTAACTTCACACACCATCAGGCTTCCAAGCAGCTCTCAAGGAAACTCAGTTTTCACACTCTATGCTTAGTGCCCTTTGAGTGCATTATCTAGGAATGAACCGGGTAGAGCATCCCACACAAACGAATGCTCCACATGCGGGTTTCACATGCCACCAACTCCACATTCTCAGGCAACTACAGCGCCACAGCCATTTTCCGATAGCCCTCAATGCAAAGGCTCTAGACGCAAATATTGGTGTAAGAGCTTATTCAATCAAGGAAACACTGCATGTTGGTGAAGGGCATATTGAAGAAGGATCAGCCTAGTGGATCTTGTTTGAGAACAACTCCATTTGGCTCACTAACTTCACACACCATCAGGCTTGCAAGCAGCTCTCAAGGAAACTCAGTTTTCACACTCTATGCTTCGTGCCCTTTGAGTGCATTATCTAGGAATGAACCTGGTAGAGCATCACACACAAACGAATGCTCCACATGCGGGTTTCACATGCCACCAACTCCATATTCTCAGGCAACTTCAGCGCCACAACCGTTTTTAGATAACCCTCAATGCAAAGGCTCTAGACGCAAATATTGGTGTGAGAGCTAATTCAATCAAGGAAACACTGCATGTTGGTGAAGGGCATATTGAAGAAGGATCAGCCGAGTGGTTCTTGTGGGAGAACAACTCCATTTGGCTCACTAACTTCACACACCATCAGGCTTCCAAGCAGCTCTCAAGGAAACTCAGTTTTCACACTCTATGCATAGTGTCATTTGAGTGCATTATCTAGGAATGAACCTGGTAGAGCATCTCACAAATTTAATGCTCCACATGCGGGTTTCACATGCCACCAACTCCACATTCTCAGGCAACTTCAGCGCCACAGACGTTTTCAGATAGCCCTCAATGCAAAGGCTCTAGACGCAAATATTGGTGTGAGAGCTAATTCAATCAAGGAAACACTGCATGTTGGTGAAGGGCATATTGAAGAAGGATCAGCCGAGTGGTTTTTGTGGGGGAACAACTCCATTTGGCTCACTAACTGCACACACCATCAGGCTTCCAAGCAGCTCTCAAGGAAACTCAGTTTTCACACTCTATGCATATTGCCCTTTTAGCACCTAGGACTGAAATGAAGCTTGGTGAGCATCCCACACAAACGAATGCTCCACATGCGGGTTTCACATGCCACCAACTCCACATTATCAGGCAACTTCAGCGCCACAGCCGTTTTCAGATAGCCCTCAATGCAAAGGCTCTAGACGCAAATATTGGTGTGAGAGCTAATTCAATCAAGGAAACACTGCATGTTGGTGAAGGGCATATTGAAGAAGGATCAGCCGAGTGGATCTTGTGGGAGAACAACTCCATTTGGCTCACTAACTTCACCCACCATCAGGCTTCCAAGCAGCTCTCAAGGAAACTCAGTTTTCACACTCTATGCTTAGTGCCCTTTGAGTGCATTATCTAGAAATAAACCTCGTAGAGTATCCCACACAAACGAATGCTCCACATGCGGGTTTCACATGCCACCAACTCCACATTCACAGGCAACTTCAGCGCCACAGCCGTTTTCAGATAGCCCTCAATGCAAAGGCTCTAGACGCAAATATTGGTGTGAGAGCTAATTCAATCAAGGAAACACTGCATGTTGGTGAAGGGCATATTGAAGAAGGATCAGCCGAGTGGTTCTTGTGGGAGAACAACTCCATTTGGCTCACTAACTTCACACACCATCAGGCTTCCAAGCAGCTCTCAAGGAAACTCAGTTTTCACACTCTATGCTTAGTGCCCTTTGAGTGAATTATCTAGGAATGAACCTGGTAGAGCATCCCACACAAACGAATGCTTCACATGCGGGTTTCACATGCCACCAACTCCACATTCTCAGGCAACTTCAGCGCCACAGCCATTTGCAGATAGCCCTCAATGCAAAGGCTCTAGACGCAAATATTGGTGTGAGAGCTTATTCAATCAAGGAAACACTGCATGTTGGTGAAGGGCATATTGAAGAAGGATCAGCCGAGTGGTTCTTGTGGGAGAACAACTCCATTTGGCTCACTAACTTCACACACCATCAGGCTTCCAAGCAGCTCTCAAGGAAACTCAGTTTTCACACTCTATGCTTAGTGCCCTTTGAGTGCATTATCTAGAAATGAACCTCGTAGAGTATCCCACACAAACGAATGCTCCACATGCGGGTTTCACATGCCACCAACTCCACATTCACAGGCAACTTCAGCGCCACAGCCGTTTTCAGATAGCCCTCAATGCAAAGGCTCTAGACGCAAATATTGGTGTGAGAGCTAATTCAATCAAGGAAACACTGCATGTTGGTGAAGGGCATATTGAAGAAGGATCAGCCGAGTGGTTCTTGTGGGAGAACAACTCCATTTGGCTCACTAACTTCACACACCATCAGGCTTCCAAGCAGCTCTCAAGGAAACTCAGTTTTCACACTCTATGCTTAGTGCCCTTTGAGTGCATTATCTAGGAATGAACCTGGTAGAGCATCCCAAACAAACGAATGCTCCACATGCGGGTTTCACATGCCACCAACTCCACATTCTCAGGCAACTTCAGCGCCACAGCCGTTTTTAGAGAGCCCTCAATGCAAAGGCTCTAGACGCAAATATTGGTGTGAGAGCTAATTCAATCAAGGAAACACTGCATGTTGGTGAAGGGCATATTGAAGAAGGATCAGCCGAGTGGATCTTGTGGGAGAACAACTCCATTTGGCTCACTAACTTCACACACCATCAGGCTTCCAAGCAGCTCTCAAGGAAACTCAGTTTTCACACTCTATGCTTAGTGCCCTTTGAGTGCATTATCTAGAAATAAACCTCGTAGAGTATCCCACACAAACGAATGCTCCACATGCGGGTTTCACATGCCACCAACTCCACATTCACAGGCAACTTCAGCGCCACAGCCGTTTTCAGATAGCCCTCAATGCAAAGGCTCTAGACGCAAATATTGGTGTGAGAGCTAATTCAATCAAGGAAACACTGCATGTTGGTGAAGGGCATATTGAAGAAGGATCAGCCGAGTGGTTCTTGTGGGAGAACAACTCCATTTGGCTCACTAACTTCACACACCATCAGGCTTCCAAGCAGCTCTCAAGGAAACTCAGTTTTCACACTCTATGCTTCGTGCCCTTTGAGTGAATTATCTAGGAATGAACCTGGTAGAGCATCCCACACAAACGAATGCTTCACATGCGGGTTTCACATGCCACCAACTCCACATTCTCAGGCAACTTCAGCGCCACAGCCATTTTCAGATAGCCCTCAATGCAAAGGCTCTAGACGCAAATATTGGTGTGAGAGCTTATTCAATCAAGGAAACACTGCATGTTGGTGAAGGGCATATTGAAGAAGGATCAGCCGAGTGGTTCTTGTGGGAGAACAACTCCATTTGGCTCACTAACTTCACACACCATCAGGCTTCCAAGCAGCTCTCAAGGAAACTCAGTTTTCACACTCTATGCTTAGTGCCCTTTGAGTGCATTATCTAGGAATGAACCTGGCAGAGCATCCCAAACAAACGAATGCTCCACATGCGGGTTTCACATGCCACCAACTCCACATTATCAGGCAACTTCAGCGCCACAACCGTTTTTAGAGAGCCCTCAATGCAAAGGCTCTAGACGCAAATATTGGTGTGAGAGCTAATTCAATCAAGGAAACACTGCATGTTGGTGAAGGGCATATTGAAGAAGGATCAGCCGAGTGGTTCTTGTGGGAGAACAACTCCATTTGGCTCTCTAACTTCATACACCATCAGGCTTCCAAGCAGCTCTCAAGGAAACTCAGTTTTTACACTCTATGCTTAGTGCCCTTTGAGTGCATGATCTAGGAATGAACCTGGTAGAGCATCCCACACAAACGAATGCTCCACATGCGGGTTTCACATGCCACCAACTCCACAATCACAGGCAACTTCAGCGCCACAGCCGTTTTCAGATAACCCTCAATGCAAAGGCTCTAGACGCAAATATTGGTGTGAGAGCTAATTCAATCAAGGAAACACTGCATGTTGGTGAAGGGCATATTGAAGAACGATCAGCCGAGTGGTTCTTGTGGGAGAACAACTCCATTTGGCTCACTAACTTCACACACCATCAGGCTTGCAAGCAGCTCTCAAGGAAACTCAGTTTTCACACTCTATGCTTAGTGCCCTTTGAGTGCCTAGGACTGAAATGAAGCTTGGTGAGCATCCCACACAAACGAATGCTCCACATGCGGGTTTAACATTCCACCAACTCCACATTCACAGGCAACTTCAGCACCACAACCGTTTTCAGATAGCCCTCAATGCAAAGGCTCTAGACGCAAATATTGGTGTGAGAGCTAATTCAATCAAGGAAACACTGCATGTTGGTGAAGGGCATATTGAAGAAGGATCAGCCGAGTAGATCTTGTGGGAGAACAACTCCATTTGGCTCACTAACTTCACACACCATCAGGCTTCCAAGCAGCTCTCAAGGAAACTCAGTTTTCACACTCTATGCTTAGTGCCCTTTGAGTGCATTATCTAGAAATAAACCTCGTAGAGTATCCCACACAAACGAATGCTCCACATGCGGGTTTCACATGCCACCAACTCCACATTCACAGGCAACTTCAGCGCCACAGCCGTTTTCAGATAGCCCTCAATGCAAAGGCTCTAGACGCAAATATTGGTGTGAGAGCTAATTCAATCAAGGAAACACTGCATGTTGGTGAAGGGCATATTGAAGAAGGATCAGCCGAGTGGTTCTTGTGGGAGAACAACTCCATTTGGCTCACTAACTTCACACACCATCAGGCTTCCAAGCAGCTCTCAAGGAAACTCAGTTTTCACACTCTATGCTTAGTGCCCTTTGAGTACATTATCTAGGAATGAACCTGGTAGAGCATCCCACACAAACGAATGCTGCACATGCGGGTTTCACATGCCACCAACTCCACATTCTCAGGCAACTTCAGCGCCACAGCCATTTTCAGAGAGCCCTCAATGCAAAGGCTCTAGACGCAAATATTGGTGTGAGAGCTAATTCAATCAAGGAAACACTGCATGTTGGTGAAGGGCATATTGAAGAAGGATCAGCCGAGTGGTTCTTGTGGGAGAACAACTCCATTTGGCTCACTAACTTCACACACCATCAGGCTTCCAAGCAGCTCTCAAGGAAACTCAGTTTTCACACTCTATGCTTAGTGCCCTTTGAGTGCATTATCTAGGAATGAACCTGGTAGAGCATCCCAAACAAACGAATGCTCCACATGCGGGTTTCACATGCCACCAACTCCACATTCTCAGGCAACTTCAGCGCCACAGCCGTTTTTAGAGAGCCCTCAATGCAAAGGCTCTAGACGCAAATATTGGTGTGAGAGCTAATTCAATCAAGGAAACACTGCATGTTGGTGAAGGGCATATTGAAGAAGGATCAGCCGAGTGGATCTTGTGGGAGAACAACTCCATTTGGCTCACTAACTTCACACACCATCAGGCTTCCAAGCAGCTCTCAAGGAAACTCAGTTTTCACACTCTATGCTTAGTGCCCTTTGAGTGCATTATCTAGAAATAAACCTCGTAGAGTATCCCACACAAACGAATGCTCCACATGCGGGTTTCACATGCCACCAACTCCACATTCACAGGCAACTTCAGCGCCACAGCCGTTTTCAGATAGCCCTCAATGCAAAGGCTCTAGACGCAAATATTGGTGTGAGAGCTAATTCAATCAAGGAAACACTGCATGTTGGTGAAGGGCATATTGAAGAAGGATCAGCCGAGTGGTTCTTGTGGGAGAACAACTCCATTTGGCTCACTAACTTCACACACCATCAGGCTTCCAAGCAGCTCTCAAGGAAACTCAGTTTTCACACTCTATGCTTAGTGCCCTTTGAGTGAATTATCTAGGAATGAACCTGGTAGAGCATCCCACACAAACGAATGCTTCACATGCGGGTTTCACATGCCACCAACTCCACATTCTCAGGCAACTTCAGCGCCACAGCCATTTTCAGATAGCCCTCAATGCAAAGGCTCTAGACGCAAATATTGGTGTGAGAGCTTATTCAATCAAGGAAACACTGCATGTTGGTGAAGGGCATATTGAAGAAGGATCAGCCGAGTGGTTCTTGTGGGAGAACAACTCCATTTGGCTCACTAACTTCACACACCATCAGGCTTCCAAGCAGCTCTCAAGGAAACTCAGTTTTCACACTCTATGCTTAGTGCCCTTTGAGTGCATTATCTAGGAATGAACCTGGCAGAGCATCCCAAACAAACGAATGCTCCACATGCGGGTTTCACATGCCACCAACTCCACATTCTCAGGCAACTTCAGCGCCACAACCGTTTTTAGAGAGCCCTCAATGCAAAGGCTCTAGACGCAAATATTGGTGTGAGAGCTAATTCAATCAAGGAAACACTGCATGTTGGTGAAGGGCATATTGAAGAAGGATCAGCCGAGTGGTTCTTGTGGGAGAACAACTCCATTTGGCTCACTAACTTCATACACCATCAGGCTTCCAAGCAGCTCTCAAGGAAACTCAGTTTTTACACTCTATGCTTAGTGCCCTTTGAGTGCATGATCTAGGAATGAACCTGGTAGAGCATCCCACACAAACGAATGCTCCACATGCGGGTTTCACATGCCACCAACTCCACAATCACAGGCAACTTCAGCGCCACAGCCGTTTTCAGATAACCCTCAATGCAAAGGCTCTAGACGCAAATATTGGTGTGAGAGCTAATTCAATCAAGGAAACACTGCATGTTGGTGAAGGGCATATTGAAGAACGATCAGCCGAGTGGTTCTTGTGGGAGAACAACTCCATTTGGCTCACTAACTTCACACACCATCAGGCTTGCAAGCAGCTCTCAAGGAAACTCAGTTTTCACACTCTATGCTTAGTGCCCTTTGAGTGCCTAGGACTGAAATGAAGCTTGGTGAGCATCCCACACAAACGAATGCTCCACATGCGGGTTTAACATTCCACCAACTCCACATTCACAGGCAACTTCAGCACCACAACCGTTTTCAGATAGCCCTCAATGCAAAGGCTCTAGACGCAAATATTGGTGTGAGAGCTAATTCAATCAAGGAAACACTGCATGTTGGTGAAGGGCATATTGAAGAAGGATCAGCCGAGTAGATCTTGTGGGAGAACAACTCCATTTGGCTCACTAACTTCACACACCATCAGGCTTCCAAGCAGCTCTCAAGGAAACTCAGTTTTCACACTCTATGCTTAGTGCCCTTTGAGTGCATTATCTAGAAATAAACCTCGTAGAGTATCCCACACAAACGAATGCTCCACATGCGGGTTTCACATGCCACCAACTCCACATTCACAGGCAACTTCAGCGCCACAGCCGTTTTCAGATAGCCCTCAATGCAAAGGCTCTAGACGCAAATATTGGTGTGAGAGCTAATTCAATCAAGGAAACACTGCATGTTGGTGAAGGGCATATTGAAGAAGGATCAGCCGAGTGGTTCTTGTGGGAGAACAACTCCATTTGGCTCACTAACTTCACACACCATCAGGCTTCCAAGCAGCTCTCAAGGAAACTCAGTTTTCACACTCTATGCTTAGTGCCCTTTGAGTACATTATCTAGGAATGAACCTGGTAGAGCATCCCACACAAACGAATGCTTCACATGCGGGTTTCACATGCCACCAACTCCACATTCTCAGGCAACTTCAGCGCCACAGCCATTTTCAGATAGCCCTCAATGCAAAGGCTCTAGACGCAAATATTGGTGTGAGAGCTTATTCAATCAAGGAAACACTGCATGTTGGTGAAGGGCATATTGAAGAAGGATCAGCCGAGTGGTTCTTGTGGGAGAACAACTCCATTTGGCTCACTAACTTCACACACCATCAGGCTTCCAAGCAGCTCTCAAGGAAACTCAGTTTTCACACTCTATGCTTAGTGCCCTTTGAGTGCATTATCTAGGAATGAACCTGGCAGAGCATCCCAAACAAACGAATGCTCCACATGCGGGATTCACATGCCACCAACTCCACATTCTCAGGCAACTTCAGCGCCACGACCGTTTTTAGAGAGCCCTCAATGCAAAGGCTCTAGACGCAAATATTGGTGTGAGAGCTAATTCAATCAAGGAAACACTGCATGTTGGTGAAGGGCATATTGAAGAAGGATCAGCCGAGTGGTTCTTGTGGGAGAACAACTCCATTTGGCTCACTAACTTCATACACCATCAGGCTTGCAAGCAGCTCTCAAGGAAACTCAGTTTTTACACTCTATGCTTAGTGCCCTTTGAGTGCATGATCTAGGAATGAACCTGGTAAAGCATCCCACACAAACGAATGCTCCACATGCGGGTTTCACATGCCACCAACTCCACATTCGCAGGCAACTTCAGTGCCACAGCCGTTTTCAGATAACCCTCAATGCAAAGGCTCTAGACGCAAATATTGGTGTGAGAGCTAATTCAATCAAGGAAACACTGCATGTTGGTAAAGGGCATATTGAAGAAGAATCAACTTAGTGGTTCTTGTGGGAGAACAACTCCATTTGGCTCACTAACTTCACACACCATCAGGCTTGCAAGCAGCTCTCAAGGAAACTCAGTTTTCACACTCTATGCTTAGTGCCCTTTGAGTGCCTAGGACTGAAATGAAGCTTGGTGAGCATCCCACACAAACGAATGCTCCACATGCGGGTTTAACATTCAACCAACTCCACATTCACAGGCAACTTCAGCGCCACAGCCGTTTTCAGATAGCCCTCAATGCAAAGGCTCTAGACGCAAATATTGGTGTGAGAGCTAATTCAATCAAGGAAACACTGCATGTTGGTGAAGGGCATATTGAAGAAGGATCAGCCGAGTGGATCTTGTGGGAGAACAACTCCATTTGGCTCACTAACTACACACACCATCAGGCTTCCAAGCAGCTCTCAAGGAAACTCAGTTTTCACACTCTATGCTTAGTACCCTTTGAGTGCATTATCTAGAAATAAACCTCGTAGAGTATCCCACACAAACGAATGCTCCACATGCGGGTTTAACATTCCACCAACTCCACATTCACAGGCAACTTCAGCGCCACAGCCGTTTTCAGATAGCCCTCAATGCAAAGGCTCTAGACGCAAATATTGGTGTGAGAGCTAATTCAATCTAGGAAACACTGCATGTTGGTGAAGGGCATATTGAAGAAGGATCAGCTGAGTGCTTCTTGTGGGAGAACAACTCCATTTGGCTCACTAATTTCACACACCATCAGGCTTCCAAGCAGCTCTCAAGGAAACTCAGTTTTCACACTCTATGCTTAGTGCCCTTTGAGTGCATTATCTAGGAATGAACCTGGTAGAGCATCCCACACAAACGAATGCTTCACATGTGGGTTTTACATGCCACCAACTCCACATTCTCAGGCAACTTCAGCGCCACAGCCATTTTCAGATAGCCCTCAATGCAAAGGCTCTAGACGCAAATATTGGTGTGAGAGCTTATTCAATCAAGGAAACACTGCATGTTGGTGAAGGGCATATTGAAGAAGGATCAGCCGAGTGGTTCTTGTGGGAGAACAACTCCATTTGGCTCACTAACTTCACACACCATCAGGCTTCCAAGCAGCTCTCAAGGAAACTCAGTTTTTCACACTCTATGCTTAGTTCCCTTTGAGTGCATGATCTAGGAATGAACCTGGTAGAGCATCTCACAAATTTAATGCTCCACATGCGGGTTTCACATGCCACCAACTCCACATTCACAGGCAACTTCAGTGCCACAGCCGTTTTCAGATAACCCTCAATGCAAAGGCTCTAGACGCAAATATTGGTGTGAGAGCTAATTCAATCAAGGAAACACTGCATGTTGGTGAAGGGCATTTTGAAGAAGAATCAACTTAGTGGTTCTTGTGGGAGAACAACTCCATTTGGCTCACTAACTTCACACACCATCAGGCTTCCAAGCAGCTCTCAAGGAAACTCAGTTTTCACACTCTATGCTTAGTGCCCTTTGAATGCCTAGGACTGAAATGAACCTTGGTGAGCATCCCACACAAACGAATGCTCCACATGCGGGTTTCACATGCCACCAACTCCACATTCACAGGCAACTTCAGCGCCACAGCCGTTTTCAGATAGCCCTCAATGCAAAGGCTCTAGACGCAAATATTGGTGTGAAAGCTAATTCAATCAAGGAAACACTGCATGTTGGTGAAGGGCATGTTGAAGAAGGATCAGCCGAGTGGTTCTTGTGGGAGAACAACTCCATTTGGCTCCTTAACTTCACACACCATCAGGCTTCCAAGCAGCTCTCAAGGAAACTCAGTTTTCACACTCTATGCTTAGTGCCCTTTGAGTGCATTATCTAGGAATGAACCTGGTAGAGCATCTCACAAAATGAATGCTCCACATGCGGGTTTCACATGCCCACCAACTCCACATTCTCAGGCAACTTCAGCGCCACAGCCGTTTTCAGATAGCCCCTCAATGCAAAGGCTCTAGACGCAAATATTGGTGTGAAAGCTAATTCAATCAAGGAAACACTGCATGTTGGTGAAGGGCATATTGAAGATGGATCAGCCGAGTGGTTCTTGTGGGAGAACAACTCCATTTGGCTCTCTAACTTCACACACCATCAGGCTTCCAAGCAGCTCTCAAGGAAACTCAGTTTTCACACTCTATGCTTAGTGCCCTTTGAGTACATTATCTAGGAATGAACCTGGTAGAGCATCCCACACAAACGAATGCTCCACATGCGGGTTTCACATGCCACCAACTCCACATTCACAGGCAACTTCAGTGCCACAGCCATTTTCAGATAGCCCTCAATGCAAAGGCTCTAGACGCAAATATTGGTGTGAGAGCTAATCCAATCAAGGAAACACTGCATGTTGGTGAAGGGCATATTGAAGAAGGATCAGCCGAGTGGTTCTTGTGGGAGAACAACTCCATTTGGCTCACTAACTTCACACACCATCAGGCTTCCAAGCAGCTCTCAAGGAAACTCAGTTTTCACACTCTATGCTTAGTGCCCTTTGAGTGCCTAGGGACTGAAATGAACCTTGTGTGAGCATCCCACACAAACGAATGCTCCACATGCGGGTTTCACATGCCACCAACACCACATTCACAGGCAACTTCAGCGCCACAGCCGTTTTCAGATAGCCCTCAATGCAAAGGCTCTAGACGCAAATATTGGTGTGAGAGCTAATTCAATCAAGGAAACACTGCATGTTGGTGAAGGGCATATTGAAGAAGGATCAGTCGAGTGGTTCTTGTGGGAGAACAACTCCATTTGGCTCACTAACTTCACACACCATCAGTCTTCCAAGCAGCTCTCAAGGAAACTCAGTTTTCAGACTCTATGCTTAGTGCCCTTTGAGTGCATTATGTAGGAATGAACGGGGGTAGAGCATCCCACACAAACGAATGCTCCACATGCGGGTTTCACATGCCACCAACTCCACATTCTCAGGCAACTTCAGCGCCACAGCCGTTTTCAGATAGCCCTCAATGCAAAGGCTCTAGATGCAAATATTGGTGTGAGAGCTAATTCAATCAAGGAAACACTGCATGTTGGTGAAGGGCATATTGAAGAAGGATCAGCCGAGTGGTTCTTGTGGGAGAACAACTCCATTTGGCTCACTAACTTCACCCCACCATCAGGCTTCCAAGCAGCTCTCAAGGAAACTCAGTTTTCACACTCTATGCTTAGTGCCCTTTGAGTGCCTAGGACAGAAATGAAGCTTGGTGAGCATCCCACACAAACGAATGCTCCACATGCGGGTTTCACATGCACCAACTCCACATTCACTGGCAACTTCAGCGCCACAGCCGTTTTCACATAGCCCTCAATGCAAAGGCTCTGGATGCAAATAATGTTGTGAGAGCTAATTCAATCAAGGAAACACTGCATGTTGGTGAAGGGCATATTGAAGAAGGATCAGCCGAGTGGTTCTTGTGGGAGAACAACTCCATTTGGCTCACTAACTTCACACACCATCAGGCTTCCAAGCAGCTCTCAAGGAAACTCAGTTTTCACACTCTATGCTTAGTGCCCTTTGAGTACATTATCTAGGAATGAACCTGGTAGAGCATCCCACGCAAACGAATGCTCCACATGCGGGTTTCACATGCCACCAACTCCACATTCACAGGCAACTTCAACGCCACAGCCGTTTTCAGATAGCCCTCAATGCAAAGGCTCTAGATGCAAATATTGGTGTGAGAGCTAATTCAATCAAGGAAACACTGCATGTTGGTGAAGGGCATATTGAAGAAGGATCAGCCGAGTGGTTCTTGTGGGAGAACAACTCCATTTGGCTCACTAACTTCACACACCATCAGGCTTCCAAGCAGCTCTCAAGGAAACTCAGTTTTCACACTCTATGCTTAGTGCCCTTTGAGTGCCTAGTACTGAAAAGAAGCTTGGTGAGCATCCCACAGAAACGAATGCTCCACATGCGGGTTTCACATGCCTCCAACTCCACATTCGCAGGCAACTTCAGCGACACAGACGTTTTCAGATAGCCCTCAAAGCAAAGGCTGTAGACGCAAATATTGGTGTGAGAGCTAATTCAATCAAGGAAACACTGCATGTTGGTGAAGGGCATATTGAAGAAGGATCAGCCGAGTGGTTCTTGTGGGAGAACAACTCTATTTGGCTCACTAACTTCACACACCATCAGTCTTCCAAGCAGCTCTCAAGGAAACTCAGTTTTCAGACTCTATGCTTAGTGCCCTTTGAGTGCATTATGTAGGAATGAACGGGGTAGAGCATCCCACACAAACGAATGCTCCACATGCGGGTTTCACATGCCACCAACTCCACATTCTCAGGCAACTTCAGCGCCACAGCCGTTTTCAGATAGCCCTCAATGCAAAGGCTCTAGATGCAAATATTGGTGTGAGAGCTAATTCAATCAAGGAAACACTGCATGTTGGTGAAGGGCATATTGAAGAAGGATCAGCCGAGTGGTTCTTGTGGGAGAACAACTCCATTTGGCTCACTAACTTCACCCACCATCAGGCTTCCAAGCAGCTCTCAAGGAAACTCAGTTTTCACACTCTATGCTTAGTGCCCTTTGAGTGCCTAGGACAGAAATGAAGCTTGGTGAGCATCCCACACAAACGAATGCTCCACATGCGGGTTTCACATGCCACCAACTCCACATTCACTGGCAACTTCAGCGCTACAGCCGTTTTCACATAGCCCTCAATGCAAAGGCTCTGGATGCAAATAATGTTGTGAGAGCTAATTCAATCAAGGAAACACTGCATGTTGGTGAAGGGCATATTGAAGAAGGATCAGCCGAGTGGTTCTTGTGGGAGAACAACTCCATTTGGCTCACTAACTTCACACACCATCAGGCTTCCAAGCAGCTCTCAAGGAAACTCAGTTTTCACACTCTATGCTTAGTGCCCTTTGAGTACATTATCTAGGAATGAACCTGGTAGAGCATCCCACGCAAACGAATGCTCCACATGCGGGTTTCACATGCCACCAACTCCACATTCACAGGCAACTTCAACGCCACAGCCGTTTTCAGATAGCCCTCAATGCAAAGGCTCTAGATGCAAATATTGGTGTGAGAGCTAATTCAATCAAGGAAACACTGCATGTTGGTGAAGGGCATATTGAAGAAGGATCAGCCGAGTGGTTCTTGTGGGAGAACAACTCCATTTGGCTCACTAACTTCACACACCATCAGACTTCCATGCAGCTCTCAAGGAAACTCAGTTTTCACACTCTATGCTTAGTGCCCTTTGAGTGCCTAGTACTGAAAAGAAGCTTGGTGAGCATCCCACAGAAACGAATGCTCCACATGCGGGTTTCACATGCCTCCAACTCCACATTCGCAGGCAACTTCAGCGACACAGACGTTTTCAGATAGCCCTCAAAGCAAAGGCTGTAGACGCAAATATTGGTGTGAGAGCTAATTCAATCAAGGAAACACTGCATGTTGGTGAAGGGCATATTGAAGAAGGATCAGCCGAGTGGTTCTTGTGGGAGAACAACTCCATTTGGCTCACTAACTTCACACACCATCAGGCTTGCAAGCAGCTCTCAAGGAAACTCAGTTTTCACACTCTATGCTTAGTGCCCTTTGAGTGCATTATGTAGGAATGACCCGGGTAGAGCATCCCACACAAACGAATGCTCCACATGCGGGTTTCACATGCCACCAACTCCACATTCACAGGCAACTTCAGCGCCACAGCCGTTTTCAGATAGCCCTCAATGCAAAGACTCTAGACGCAAATATTGGTGTGAGAGCTAATTCAATCAAAGAAACACTGCATGTTGGTGAAGGGCATATTGAAGAAGGATCAGCCGAGTGGTTCTTGTGGGAGAACAATTCCATTTGGCTCACTAACTTCACCCACCATCAGGCTTCCAAGCAGCTCTCAAGGAAACTGAGTTTTCACACTCTATGCTTAGTGCCCTTTGAATGCCTAGGACTGAAATGAAGCTTGGTGAGCATCCCACACAAACGAATGCTCCACATGCGGGTTTCACATGCCACCAACACCACATTCTCAGGCAACTTCAGCGCCACAGCCTTTTTCAGATAGCCCTCAATGCAAAGGCTCTAGACGCAAATATTGGTGTGAGAGCTAATCCAATCAAGGAAACACTGCATGTTGGTGAAGGGCATATTGAAGAAGGATCAGCCGAGTGCTTATTGTGGGAGAACAACTCCATTTGGCTCACTAACTTCACACACCATCAGGCTTGCAAGCAGCTCTCAAGGAAACTCAGTTTTCACACTCTATGCTTAGTGCCCATTGAGTGCATTATCTAGGAATGAACCTGGTAGAGCATCCCACACAAACGAATGCTCCACATGCGGGTTTCACATGCCACCAACTCCACATTCACAGGCAATTTCAGCGCCACAGCTGTTTTCAGATAGCCCTCAATGCAAAGGCTCTAGACGCAAATATTGGTGTGAGAGCTAATCCCATCAAGGAAACACTGCATGTTGGTGAAGGGCATATTGAAAAAGGATCAGCCGAGTGGTTCTTGTGGGAGAACAACTCCATTTGGCTCTCTAACTTCACACACCATCAGGCTTCCAAGCATCTCTCAAGGAAACTCAGTTTTCACACTCTATGCTTAGTGCCCTTTGAGTGCATTATCTAGGAATGAACCTGGTAGAGCATCCCACACAAACGAATGCTCCACATGCGGGTTTCACATGCCACCAACTCCACATTCACAGGCAACTTCAGCGCCACAGCCGTTTTCAGATAGCCCTCAATGCAAAGGCTCTAGACGCAAATATTGGTGTGAGAGCTAATCCAATCAAGGAAACACTGCATGTTGGTGAAGGGCATATTGAAGAAGGATCAGCCGAGTGGTTCTTGTGGGAGAACAACTCCATTTGGCTCACTAACTTCACACAGCATCAGGCTTCCAAGCAGCTCTCAAGGAAACTCAGTTTTCACACTCTATGCTTAGTGACCTTTGAGTGCCTAGGACTGAAAGGAAGCTTGGTGAGCATCCCACACAAACGAATGCTCCACATGCGGGTTTCACATGCCACCAACTCCACATTCTCAGGCAACTTCAGCGCCACAGCCGTTTTCAGATAGCCCTCAATGCAAAGGCTCTAGACGCAAATATTGGTGTGAGAGCTAATTCAATCAAGGAAACACTGCATGTTGGTGAAGGGCATATTGAAGAAGGATCAGCCGAGTGGTTCTTGTGGGTGAACAACTCCATTTGGCTCACTAACTTCACACACCATCAGGCTTCCAAACAGCTCTCAAGGAAACTCAGTTTTCACACTCTATGCTTAGTGCCCTTTGAGTGCATTATCTAGGAATGAACCTGGTAGAGCATCCCACACAAACGAATATTCCACATGCGGGTTTCACATGCCACCAACTCCACATTCACAGGCAACTTCAGCGCCACAGCCGTTTTCAGATAGCCCTCAATGCAAAGGCTCTAGACGCAAATATTGGTGTGAGAGCTAATTCAATCATGGAAACACTGCATGTTGCTGAAGGGCATGTTGAAGAATGATTAGCCGAGTGGTTCTTGTGGGAGAACAACTCCATTTGGCTCACTAACTTCACACACCATCAGGCTTCCCAGCAGCTCTCAAGGAAACTCAGTTTTCACACTCTATGCTTAGTGCCCTTTGAGTGCATTATTTAGGAATGGACCTGGTAGAGCATCCCACACAAACGAATGCTACACATGCGGGTTTCACATGCCACCAACTCCACATTCACAGGCAACTTCAGCGCCACAGCTGTTTTCAGATAGCCCTCAATGCAAAGGCTCTAGACGCAAATATTGGTGTGAGAGCTAATTCAATCAAGGAAACACTGCATGTTGGTGAAGGGCATATTGAAGAAGGATCAGCCGAGTGGTTCTTGTGGGAGAACAATTCCATTTGGCTCACTAACTTCACACACCATCAGGCTTCCAAGCAGCTCTCAAGGAAACTGAGTTTTCACACTCTATGCTTAGTGCCCTTTGAGTGCCTAGGACTGAAATGAAGCTTGGTGAGCATCCCACACAAACGAATGCTCCACATGCGGGTTTCACATGCCACCAACTCCACATTCTCAGGCAACTGCAGCGCCACAGCCTTTTTCACATAGCCCTCAATGCAAAGGCTCTAGACGCAAATATTGGTGTGAGAGCTAATCCAATCAAGGAAACAGTGCATGTTGGTGAAGTGCATATTGAAGAAGGATCAGCCGAGTGCTTATTGTGGGAGAACAACTCCATTTGGCTCACTAACTTCACACACCATCAGGCTTCCAAGCAGCTCTCAAGGAAACTGAGTTTTCACACTCTATGCTTAGTGCCCTTTGAGTGCCTAGGACTGAAATGAAGCTTGGTGAGCATCCCACACAAACGAATGCTCCACATGCGGGTTTCACATGCCACCAACTCCACATTCTCAGGCAACTGCAGCGCCACAGCCTTTTTCACATAGCCCTCAATGCAAAGGCTCTAGACGCAAATATTGGTGTGAGAGCTAATCCAATCAAGGAAACACTGCATGTTGGTGAAGGGCATATTGAAGAAGAATCAGCCGAGTGCTTATTGTGGGAGAACAACTCCATTTGGCTCACTAACTTCACACACCATCAGGCTTGCAAGCAGCTCTCAAGGAAACTCAGTTTTCACACTCTATGCTTAGTGCCCTTTGAGTGCATTATCTAGGAATGAACCTGGTAGAGCATCCCACACAAACGAATATTCCACATGCGGGTTTCACATGCCACCAACTCCACATTCACAGGCAACTTCAGCGCCACAGCCGTTTTCAGATAGCCCTCAATGCAAAGGCTCTAGACGCAAATATTGGTGTGAGAGCTAATTCAATCAAGGAAACACTGCATGTTGGTGAAGGGCATATTGAAGAAGGATCAGCCGAGTGGTTCTTGTGGGAGAACAACTCCATTTGGCTCACTAACTTCACACACCATCAGGCTTCCAAGCAGCTCTCAAGGAAACTCAGTTTTCACACTCTATGCTTAGTGCCCTTTGAGTGCCTAGGACTGAAATGAAGCTTGGTGAGCATCCCACACAAACGAATGCTCCACATGCGGGTTTCACATGCCACCAACTCCACATTCACAGGCAACTTCAGCGCCACAGCCATTTTCAGATAGCCCTCAATGCAAAGGTTCTAGACGCAAATTTTAGTGTGAGAGCTAATCCAATCAAGGAAACACTGCATGTTGGTGAAGGGCATATAGAAGAAGGATCAGCCGAGTGGTTCTTGTGGGAGAACAACTCCATTTGGCTCACTAACTTCACCCTCCATCAGGCTTCCAAGCAGCTCTCAAGGAAACTCAGTTTTCACACTCTATGCTTAGTGCCCTTTGAGTGCATTATCTAGTAATGAACCGGGTAGAGTATCCCACACAAACGAATGCTCCACATGCGGGTTTCACATGCCACCAACTCCACATTCACAGGCAACTTCAGCGCCAAAGCCGTTTTCACATAGCCCTCAATGCAAAGGCTCTAGATGCAAATAATGTTGTGAGAGCTAATTCAATCAAGGAAACACTGCATGTTGGTGAAGGGCATATTGAAGAAGGATCAGCCGAGTGGTTCTTGTGGGAGAACAACTCCATTTGGCTCACTAACTTCACACACCATCAGGCTTCCAAGCAGCTCTCAAGGAAACTCAGTTTTCACACTCTAAGCTTAGTGCCTTTTAAGTGCCTAGAACTGAAAGGAAACTGGTAGAGCATCCGACACAAACGAATGCTCCACATGCGGGTTTCACATGCCACCAACTCCACATTCGCAGGCAACTTCAGCGCCACAGCCGTTTTCAGATAGCCCTCAATGCAAAGGCTCTAGACACAAATATTGGTGTGAGAGCTAATTCAATCAAGGAAACACTGCATGTTGGTGAAGGGCATATTGAAGAAGGATCAGCCGAGTGGTTCTTGTGGGAGAACAACTCCATTTGGCTCACTAACTTCACACACCATCAGGCTTCCAAGCAGCTCTCAAGGAAACTCAGTTTTCACACTCTATGCTTAGTGCCCTTTGAGTGCATTATGTAGGAATGAACCGGGTAGAGCATCCCACACAAACGAATGCTCCACATGCGGGTTTCACATGCCACCAACTCCACATTCACAGGCAACTTCAGCGCCACAGCCGTTTTCAGATAGCCCTCAATGCAAAGACTCTAGACGCAAATATTGGTGTGAGAGCTAATTCAATCAAGGAAACACTGCATGTTGGTGAAGGGCATATTGAAGAAGGATCAGCCGAGTGGTTCTTGTTGGAGATCAACTCCATTTGGCTCACTAACTTCACACACCATCAGGCTTCCAAGCAGCTCTCAAGGAAACTCAGTTTTCACACTCTATGCTTAGTGCCCTTTGAGTGCCTAGGACTGAAATGAAGCTTGGTGAGCATCCCACACAAACGAATGCTCCACATGCGTGTTTCACATGCCACCAACTCCACATTCTCAGGCAACTTCAGTGCCACAGCCGTTTTCAGATAGCCCTCAATGCAAAGGCTCTAGACGCAAATATTGGTGTGAAAGCTAATTCAATCAAGGAAACACTGCATGTTGGTGAAGGGCATATTGAAGATGGATCAGCCGAGTGGTTCTTGTGGGAGAACAACTCCATTTGGCTCACTAACTTCACACACCATCAGGCTTCCAAGCAGCTCTCAAGGAAACTCAGTTTTCACACTCTATGCTTAGTGCCCTTTGAGTGCCTAGGACTGAAATGAAGCTTGGTGAGCATCCCACACAAACGAATGCTCCACATGCGGGTTTCACATGCCACCAAATCCACATTCACAGGCAACTTCAGCGCCACAGCTGTTTTCAGATAGCCCTCAATGCAAAGGCTCTAGAGGTAAATATTGGTGTGAGAGCTAATCCAATCAAGGAAACACTGCATGTTGGTGAAGGGCATAATGAAAAAGGATCAGCCGAGTGGTTCTTGTGGGAGAACAACTCCATTTGGCTCTCTAACTTCACACACCATCAGGCTTCCAAGCATCTCTCAATGAAACTCAGTTTTTACACTCTATGCTTAGTGCCCTTTGAGTGCATTATCTAGGAATGAACCTGGTAGAGCATCCCACACAAACGAATGCTCCACATGCGGGTTTCACATGCCACCAACTCCACATTCACAGGCAACTTCAGCGCCACAGCCGTTTTCAGATAGCCCTCAATGCAAAGGCTCTAGACGCAAATATTGGTGTGAGAGCTAATCCAATCAAGGAAACACTGCATGTTGGTGAAGGGCATATTGAAGAAGGATCAGCCGAGTGGTTCTTGTGGGAGAACAACTCCATTTGGCTCACTAACTTCACACACCATCAGGCTTCCAAGCAGCTCTCAAGGAAACTCAGTTTTCACACTTTATGCTTAGTGCCCTTTGAGTGCATTATCTAGGAATGAACCTGGTAGAGCATCCCACACAAACGAATGCTCCACATGCGGGTTTCACATGCCACCAACTCCACATTCACAGGCAACTTCAGCGCCACAGCCATTTTCAGATAGCCCTCAATGCAAAGGCTCTAGACGCAAATATTGGTGTGAGAGCTAATTCAATCAAGGAAACACTGCATGTTGGTGAAGGGCATATTGAAGAAGGATCAGCCGAGTGGTTCTTGTGGGAGAACAACTCCATTTGGCTCACTAACTTCACACACCATCAGGCTTCCAAGCAGCTCTCAAGGAAACTCAGTTTACACACTCTATGCTTAGTGCGCTTTGAGTGCCTAAAACTAAAATGAAGTTTGGTGAGCATCCCACACAAACGAATGCTCCACATGCGGGTTTCACATGCCACCAACTCCACATTCACAGGCAACTTCAGCGCCACAGCCGTTTTCAGATAGCCCTCAATGCAAAGGCTCTAGACGCAAATATTGGTGTGAGAGCTAATTCAATCAAGGAAACACTGCATGTTGGTGAAGGGCATATTGAAGAAGGATCCGCCGAGTGGTTCTTGTGGGAGAACAACTCCATTTGGCTCACTAACTTCACACACCATCAGGCTTCCAAGCAGCTCTCAAGGAAACTCAGTTTTCACACTCTATGCTTAGTGCCCTTTGAGTGCCTAGGACTGAAATGAAGATTGGTGAGCATCCCACACAAACGAATGCTCCACATGCGGGTTTCACATGCCACCAACTCCACATTCACAGGCAACTTCAGCGCCACAGCCGTTTTCAGATAGCCCTCAATGCAAAGGCTCTAGACTCAAATATTGGTGTGAGAGCTAATTCAATCAAGGAAACACTGCATGTTGGTGAAGGGCATATTGAAGAAGGATCAACCGAGGGGTTCTTGTGGGAGAACAACTCCATTTGGCTCACTAACTTCACACACCATCAGGCTTCCAAGCAGCTCTCAAGGAAACTCAGTTTTCACACTCTATGCTTAGTGCCCTTTGAGTGCCTAGGACTGAAATGAAGCTTGGTGAGCATCCCACACAAACGAATGCTCCACATGCGGGTTTCACATGCCACCAACTCCACATTCACAGGCAACTTCAGTGCCACAGCCGTTTTCAGATAGCCCTCAATGCAAAGGCTCTAGACGCAAATATTGGTGTGAAAGCTAATTCAATCAAGGAAACACTGCATGTTGGTGAAGGGCATATTGAAGATGGATCAGCCGAGTGGTTCTTGTGGGAGAACAACTCCATTTGGCTCACTAACTTCACACACCATCAGGCTTCCAAGCAGCTCTCAAGGAAACTCAGTTTTCACACTCTATGCTTAGTGCCCTTTGAGTGCCTAGGACTGAAATGAAGCTTGGTGAGCATCCCACACAAACGAATGCTCCACATGCGGGTTTCACATGCCACCAAATCCACATTCACAGGCAACTTCAGCGCCACAGCTGTTTTCAGATAGCCCTCAATGCAAAGGCTCTAGAGGTAAATATTGGTGTGAGAGCTAATCCAATCAAGGAAACACTGCATGTTGGTGAAGGGCATAATGAAAAAGGATCAGCCGAGTGGTTCTTGTGGGAGAACAACTCCATTTGGCTCTCTAACTTCACACACCATCAGGCTTCCAAGCATCTCTCAATGAAACTCAGTTTTTACACTCTATGCTTAGTGCCCTTTGAGTGCATTATCTAGGAATGAACCTGGTAGAGCATCCCACACAAACGAATGCTCCACATGCGGGTTTCACATGCCACCAACTCCACATTCACAGGCAACTTCAGCGCCACAGCCGTTTTCAGATAGCCCTCAATGCAAAGGCTCTAGACGCAAATATTGGTGTGAGAGCTAATCCAATCAAGGAAACACTGCATGTTGGTGAAGGGCATATTGAAGAAGGATCAGCCGAGTGGTTCTTGTGGGAGAACAACTCCATTTGGCTCACTAACTTCACACACCATCAGGCTTCCAAGCAGCTCTCAAGGAAACTCAGTTTTCACACTCTATGCTTAGTGCCCTTTGAGTGCATTATCTAGGAATGAACCTGGTAGAGCATCCCACACAAACGAATGCTCCACATGCGGGTTTCACATGCCACCAACTCCACATTCACAGGCAACTTCAGCGCCACAGCCATTTTCAGATAGCCCTCAATGCAAAGGCTCTAGACGCAAATATTGGTGTGAGAGCTAATTCAATCAAGGAAACACTGCATGTTGGTGAAGGGCATATTGAAGAAGGATCAGCCGAGTGGTTCTTGTGGGAGAACAACTCCATTTGGCTCACTAACTTCACACACCATCAGGCTTCCAAGCAGCTCTCAAGGAAACTCAGTTTACACACTCTATGCTTAGTGCGCTTTGAGTGCCTAAAACTAAAATGAAGTTTGGTGAGCATCCCACACAAACGAATGCTCCACATGCGGGTTTCACATGCCACCAACTCCACATTCACAGGCAACTTCAGCGCCACAGCCGTTTTCAGATAGCCCTCAATGCAAAGGCTCTAGACGCAAATATTGGTGTGAGAGCTAATTCAATCAAGGAAACACTGCATGTTGGTGAAGGGCATATTGAAGAAGGATCAACGGAGGGGTTCTTGTGGGAGAACAACTCCATTTGGCTCACTAACTTCACACACCATCAGGCTTCCAAGCAGCTCTCAAGGAAACTCAGTTTTCACACTCTATGCTTAGTGCCCTTTGAGTGCCTAGGACTGAAAGGAAGATTGGTGAGCATCCCACACAAACGAATGCTCCACATGCGGGTTTCACATGCCACCAACTCCACATTCACAGGCAACTTCAGCGCCACAGCCGTTTTCAGATAGCCCTCAATGCAAAGGCTCTAGACTCAAATATTGGTGTGAGAGCTAATTCAATCAAGGAAACACTGCATGTTGGTGAAGGGCATATTGAAGAAGGATCAACCGAGGGGTTCTTGTGGGAGAACAACTCCATTTGGCTCACTAACTTCACACACCATCAGGCTTCCAAGCAGCTCTCAAGGAAACTCAGTTTTCACACTCTATGCTTAGTGCCCTTTGAGTGCCTAGGACTGAAATGAAGCTTGGTGAGCATCCCACACAAACGAATGCTCCACATGCGGGTTTCACATGCCACCAACTCCACATTCACAGGCAACTTCAGCGCCACAGCCGTTTTCAGATAGTCCTCAATGCAAAGGCTCTAGACGCAAATATTGGTGTGAGAGCTAATTCAATCAAGGAAACACTGCATGTTGGTGAAAGGCATATTGAAAAAGGATCAGCCGAGTGGTTCTTGTGGGAGAACAACTCCATTTGGCTCACTAACTTCACACACCATCAGGCTTCCATGCAGCTCTCAAGGAAACTCAGTTTTCACACTCTATGCTTAGTGCCCTTTGAGTGCATTATCTAGGAATGAACCTGGTAGAGCATCCCAAACAAACGAATGCTCCACATGCGGGTTTCACATGCCACCAACTCCACATTCACAGGCAACTTCAGCGCCACAGCCGTTTTCAGATAGCCCTCAATGCAAAGGCTCTAGACGCAAATATTGGTGTGAGAGCTAATCCAATCAAGGAAACACTGCATGTTGGTGAAGGGCATATTGAAGAAGGATCAGCCGAGTGGTTCTTGTGGGAGAACAACTCCATTTGGCTCACTAACTTCACCCACCATCAGGCTTCCCAGCAGCTCTCAAGGAAACTCAGTTTTCACACTCTATGCTTAGTGCCCTTTGAGTGCATTATGTAGGAATGAACCGGGTAGAGCATCCCACACAAACGAATGCTCCACATGCGGGTTTCACATGCAACCAACTCCACATTCACAGGCAACTTCAGCGCCACAACCATTTTCAGATAGCCCTCAATGCAAAGGCTCTAGAGCAAATATTGGTGTGAGAGCTAATCCAATCAAGGAAACACTGCATGTTGGTGAAGGGCATATTGAAGAAGGATCAGCCGAGTGGTTCTTGTGGGAGAACAACTCCATTTGGCTCACTAACTTCACACACCATCAGGCTTCCAAGCAGCTCTCAAGGAAACTGAGTTTTCACACTCTATGCTTAGTGCCCTTTGAGTGCCTAGGACTGAAATGAAGCTTGGTGAGCATCCCACACAAACGAATGCTCCACATGCGGGTTTCACATGCCACCAACTCCACATTCTCAGGCAACTTCAGCGCCACAGCCGTTTTCAGATAGCCCTCAATGCAAAGGCTCTAGACGCAAATATTGGTGTGAGAGCTAATCCAATCAAGGAAACACTGCATGTTGGTGAAGGGCATATTGAAGAAGGATCAGCCGAGTGGTTCTTGTGGGAGAACAACTCCATTTGGCTCACTAACTTCACACACCATCAGGCTTCCAAGCAGCTCTCAAGGAAACTCAGTTTTCACACTCTATGCTTAGTGCCCTTTGAGTGCCTAGGACTGAAATGAAGATTGGTGAGCATCCCACACAAACGAATGCTCCACATGCGGGTTTCACATGCCACCAACTCCACATTCACAGGCAACTTCAGCGCCACAGCTGTTTTCAGATAGCCCTCAATGCAAAGGCTCTAGACTCAAATATTGGTGTGAGAGCTAATTCAATCAAGGAAACACTGCATGTTGGTGAAGGGCATATTGAAGAAGGATCAACGGAGGGGTTCTTGTGGGAGAACAACTCCATTTGGCTCACTAACTTCACACACCATCAGGCTTCCAAGCAGCTCTCAAGGAAACTCAGTTTTCACACTCTATGCTTAGTGCCCTTTGTGTGCCGAGGACTGAAATGAAGCTTGGTGAGCATCCCACACAAACGAATGCTCCACATGCGGGTTTCACATGCCACCAACTCCACATTCACAGGCAACTTCAGCGCCACAGCCGTTTTCAGATAGTCCTCAATGCAAAGGCTCTAGACGCAAATATTGGTGTGAGAGCTAATTCAATCAAGGAAACACTGCATGTTGGTGAAAGGCATATTGAAAAAGGATCAGCCGAGTGGTTCTTGTGGGAGAACAACTCCATTTGGCTCACTAACTTCACACACCATCAGGCTTCCATGCAGCTCTCAAGGAAACTCAGTTTTCACACTCTATGCTTAGTGCCCTTTGAGTGCATTATCTAGGAATGAACCTGGTAGAGCATCCCAAAAAAACGAATGCTCCACATGCGGGTTTCACATGCCACCAACTCCACATTCACAGGCAACTTCAGCGCCACAGCCGTTTTCAGATAGCCCTCAATGCAAAGGCTCTAGACGCAAATATTGGTGTGAGAGCTAATCCAATCAAGGAAACACTGCATGTTGGTGAAGGGCATATTGAAGAAGGATCAGCCGAGTGGTTCTTGTGGGAGAACAACTCCATTTGGCTCACTAACTTCACACACCATCAGGCTTCCAAGCAGCTCTCAAGGAAACTCAGTTTTCACACTCTATGCTTAGTGCCCTTTGAGTGCCTAGGACTGAAATGAAGCTTGGTGAGCATCCCACACAAACGAATGCTCCACATGCGTGTTTCACATGCCACCAACTCCACATTCACAGGCAACTTCAGCGCCACAACCATTTTCAGATAGCCCTCAATGCAAAGGCTCTAGACGCAAATATTGGTGTGAGAGCTAATTCAATCAAGGAAACACTGCATGTTGGTGAAGGGCATATTGAAGAAGGATCAGCCGAGTGGTTCTTGTGGGAGAACAACTCCATTTGGCTCACTAACTTCACACACCATCAGGCTTCCAAGCAGCTCTCAAGGAAACTGAGTTTTCACACTCTATGCTTAGTGCCCTTTGAGTGCCTAGGACTGAAATGAAGCTTGGTGAGCATCCCACACAAACGAATGCTCCACATGCGGGTTTCACATGCCACCAACTCCACATTCACAGGCACTTCAGCGCCACAGCCATTTTCAGATAGCCCTCAATGCAAAGCCTCTAGACGCAAATTTTAGTGTGAGAGCTAATTCAATCAAGGAAACACTGCATGTTGGTGAAGGGCATATTGAAGAAGGATCAGCCGAGTGGTTCTTGTGGGAGAACAACTCCATTTGGCTCACTAACTTCACACAGCATCAGGCTTCCAAGCAGCTCTCAAGGAAACTCAGTTTTTACACTCTATGCTTAGTGCCCTTTGAGTGCATTATCTAGGAATGAACCGGGTAGAGCATCCCACACAAACGAATGCTCCACATGCGGGTTTCACATGCCACCAACTCCACATTCACAGGCAACTTCAGCGCCACAGCTGTTTTCAGATAGCCCTCAATGCAAAGGCTCTAGACGCACATATTGGTGTGAGAGCTAATCCAATCAAGGAAACACTGCATGTTGGTGAAGGGCATATTGAAGAAGGATCAGCCGAGTGGTTCTTGTGGGAGAACAACTCCATTTGGCTCACTAACTTCACCCACCATCAGGCTTCCAAGCAGCTCTCAAGGAAACTCAGTTTTCACACTCTATGCTTAGTGCCCTTTGAGTGCCTAGGACTGAAATGAAGCTTGGTGAGCATCCCACACAAACGAATGCTCCACATGCGGGTTTCACATGCCACCAACTCCACATTCTCAGGCAACTTCAGCGCCACAGCCGTTTTCAGATAGCCCTCAATCCAAAGGCTCTAGACGCAAATATTGGTGTGAGAGCTAATTCACTCAAGGAAACACTGCATGTTGGTGAAGGGCATATTGAAGAAGGATCAGCCGAGTGGTTCTTGTGGGAGAACAACTCCATTTGGCTCACTAACTTCACACACCATCAGGCTCCCAAGCAGCTCTCAAGGAAACTCAGTTTTCACACTCTATGCTTAGTGCCCTTTGAGTGCCTAGGACTGAAATGAAGCTTGGTGAGCATCCCACACAAACAATTGCTCCACATGCGGGTTTCACATGCCACCAACTCCACATTCACAGGCAACTTCAGCGCCATAGCTGTTTTCAGATAGCCCTCAATGCAAAGGCTCTAGACGCAAATATTGGTGTGAGAGCTAATCCAATCAAGGAAACACTGCATGTTGGTGTAAGGCATATTGAAAAAGTATCATCCGAGTGGTTCTTGTGGGAGAACAAATCCATTTGGCTCTCTAACTTCACACACCATCAGGCTTCCAAGCAGCTCTCAAGGAAACTCACTTTTCACACTCTATGCTTAGTGCCCTTTGAGTGCATTATCTAGGAATGAACCGGGTAGAGCATCCCACACAAACGAATGCTCCACATGCGGGTTTCACATGCCACCAACTCCACATTCACAGGCAACTTCAGCGCCACAGCCGTTTTCAGATAGCCCTCAATGCAAAGGCTCTAGACTCAAATATTGGTGTGAGAGCTAATTCAATCAAGGAAACACTGCATGTTGGTGAAGGGCATATTGAAGAAGAATCAACTTAGTGGTTCTTGTGGGAGAACAACTCCATTTGGCTCACTAACTTCACACACCATCAGGCTTCCAAGCAGCTCTCAAGGAAACTCAGTTTTCACACTCTATGCTTAGTGCCCTTTGAGTGCCTAGGACTGAAATGAAGCTTGGTGAGCATCCCACACAAACGAATGCTCCACATGCGGGTTTCACATGCCACCAACTCCACATTCACAGGCAACTTCAGCGCCACAGCTGTTTTCAGATAGCCCTCAATGCAAAGGCTCTAGACGCAAATATTGGTGTGAGAGCTAATCCAATCAAGGAAACACTGCATGTTGGTGAAGGGTATATTGAAAAAGGATCAGCCGAGTGGTTCTTGTGGGAGAACAACTCCATTTGGCTCTCTAACTTCACACACCATCAGGCTTCCAAGCATCTCTCAATGAAACTCAGTTTTTACACTCTATGCTTAGTGCCCTTTGAGTGCATTATCTAGGAATGAACCTGGTAGAGCATCCCACACAAACGAATGCTCCACATGCGGGTTTCACATGCCACCAACTCCACATTCACAGGCAACTTCAGCGGCACAGCCGTTTTCAGATAGCCCTCAATGCAAAGGCTCTAGACGCAAATATTGGTGTGAGAGCTAATCCAATCAAGGAAACATTGCATGTTGGTGAAGGGCATATTGAAAAAGGATCAGCCGAGTGGTTCTTGTGGGAGAACAACTCCATTTGGCTCTCTAACTTCACACACCATCAGGCTTCCAAGCAGCTCTCAAGGAAACTCAGTTTTCACACTCTATGCTTAGTGCCCTTTGAGTGCCTAGGACTGAAATGAAGCTTGGTGAGCATCCCACACAAACGAATGCTCCACATGCGGGTTTCACATGCCACCAACTCCACATTCACAGGCAACTTCAGCGCCACAGCTGTTTTCAGATAGCCCTCAATGCAAAGGCTCTAGACGCAAATATTGGTGTGAGAGCTAATCCAATCAAGGAAACACTGCATGTTGGTGAAGGGCATATTGAAAAAGGATCAGCCGAGTGGTTCTGTGGGAGAACAACTCCATTTGGCTCTCTAACTTCACACACCATCAGGCTTCCAAGCAGCTCTCAAGGAAACTCAGTTTTCACACTCTATGCTTAGTGCCCTTTGAGTGCCTAGGACTGAAATGAAGCTTGGTGAGCATCCCACACAAACGAATGCTCCACATGCGGGTTTCACATGCCACCAACTCCACATTCTCAGGCAACTTCAGCGCCACAGCTGTTTTCAGATAGCCCTCAATGCAAAGGCTCTAGACGCAAATATTGGTGTGAGAGCTAATTCAATCAAGGAAACACTGCATGTTGGTGAAAGGCATATTGAAAAAGGATCAGCCGAGTGGTTCTTGTCGGAGAACAACTCCATTTGGCTCACTAACTTCACACACCATCAGGCTTCCAAGCAGCTCTCAAGGAAACTCAGTTTTCACACTCTATGCTTAGTGCCCTTTGAGTGCATTATCTAGGAATGAACCTGGTAGAGCATCCCACACAAACGAATGCTCCACATGCGGGTTTCATATGCCACCAACTCCACATTCACAGGCAACTTCAGAGCCACAGCCATTTTCAGATAGCCCTCAATGCAAAGGCTCTAGACGCACATATTGGTGTGAGAGCTAATCCAATCAATGAAACACTGCATGTTGGTGAAGGGCATATTGAAGAAGGATCAGCCGACGGGTTCTTGTGGGAGAACAACTCCATTTGGCTCACTAACTTCACACACCATCAGGCTTCCAAGCAGCTCTCAAGGAAACTCAGTTTTCACACTCTATGCTTAGTGCCCTTTGAGTGCCTAGGACTGAAATGAAGCTTGGTGAGCATCCCACACAAACGATTGCTCCACATGCGGGTTTCACATGCCACCAACTCCACATTCACAGGCAACTTCAGCGCCATAGCTGTTTTCAGATAGCCCTCAATGCAAAGGCTCTAGACGCAAATATTGGTGTGAGAGATAATCCAATCAAGGAAACACTGCATGTTGGTGTAAGGCATATTGAAAAAGGATCAGCCGAGTGGTTCTTGTGGGAGAACAACTCCATTTGGCTCTCTAACTTCACACACCATCAGGCTTCCAAGCAGCTCTCAAGGAAACTCACTTTTCACACTCTATGCTTAGTGCCCTTTGAGTGCATTATCTAGGAATGAACCGGGTAGAGCATCCCACACAAACGAATGCTCCACATGCGGGTTTCACATGCCACCAACTCCACATTCACAGGCAACTTCAGCGCCACAGCCGTTTTCAGATAGCCCTCAATCCAATGGCTCTAGACTCAAATATTGGTGTGAGAGCTAATTCAATCAAGGAAACACTGCATGTTGGTGAAGGGCATATTGAAGAAGGATCAGCCGAGGGGTTCTTGTGGGAGAACAACTCCATTTGGCTCACTAACTTCACACACCATCAGGCTTCCAAGCAGCTCTCAAGGAAACTCAGTTTTCACAATCTATGCTTAGTGCCCTTTGAGTGCCTAGGACTGAAATGAAGCTTGGTGAGCATCCCACACAAACGAATGCTCCACATGCGGGCTTCACATGCCACCAACTCCACATTCACAGGCAACTTCAGCGCCACAGCTGTTTTCAGATAGCCCTCAATGCAAAGGCTCTAGACGCAAATATTGGTGTGAGAGCTAATCCAATCAAGGAAACACTGCATGTTGGTGAAGGGCATATTGAAGAAGGATCAGCCGAGTGGTTCTTGTGGGAGAACAACTCCATTTGGCTCTCTAACTTCACACACCATCAGGCTTCCAAGCATCTCTCAATGAAACTCAGTTTTTACAATCTATGCTTAGTGCCCTTTGAGTGCATTATCTAGGAATGAACCTGGTAGAGCATCCCACACAAACGAATGCTCCACATGCGGGTTTCACATGCCACCAACTCCACATTCACAGGCAACTTCAGCGCCACAGCCGTTTTCAGATAGCCCTCAATGCAAAGGCTCTAGACGCAAATATTGGTGTGAGAGCTAATTCAATCAAGGAAACACTGCATGTTGGTGAAGGGCATATTGAAGAAGGATCAGCCGAGTGGTTCTTGTGGGAGAACAACTCCATTTGGCTCACTAACTTCACCCACCATCAGGCTTCCAAGCAGCTCTCAAGGAAACTCAGTTTTCACACTCTATGCTTAGTGCCCTTTGAGTGCCTAGGACTGAAATGAAGCTTGGTGAGCATCCCACACAAACGATTGCTCCACATGCGGGTTTCACATGCCACCAACTCCACATTCACAGGCAACTTCAGCGCCATAGCTGTTTTCAGATAGCCCTCAATGCAAAGGCTCTAGACGCAAATATTGGTGTGAGAGCTAATCCAATCAAGGAAACACTGCATGTTGGTGTAAGGCATATTGAAAAAGGATCAGCCGAGTGGTTCTTGTGGGAGAACAACTCCATTTGGCTCTCTAACTTCACACACCATCAGGCTTCCAAGCAGCTCTCAAGGAAACTCACTTTTCACACTCTATGCTTAGTGCCCTTTGAGTGCATTATCTAGGAATGAACCGGGTAGAGCATCCCACACAAACGAATGCTCCACATGCGGGTTTCACATGCCACCAACTCCACATTCACAGGCAACTTCAGCGCCACAGCCGTTTTCAGATAGCCCTCAATCCAATGGCTCTAGACTCAAATATTGGTGTGAGAGCTAATTCAATCAAGGAAACACTGCATGTTGGTGAAGGGCATATTGAAGAAGGATCAGCCGAGGGGTTCTTGTGGGAGAACAACTCCATTTGGCTCACTAACTTCACACACCATCAGGCTTCCAAGCAGCTCTCAAGGAAACTCAGTTTTCACACTCTATGCTTAGTGCCCTTTGAGTGCCTAGGACTGAAATGAAGCTTGGTGAGCATCCCACACAAACGAATGCTCCACATGCGGGCTTCACATGCCACCAACTCCACATTCACAGGCAACTTCAGCGCCACAGCTGTTTTCAGATAGCCCTCAATGCAAAGGCTCTAGACGCAAATATTGGTGTGAGAGCTAATCCAATCAAGGAAACACTGCATGTTGGTGAAGGGCATATTGAAGAAGGATCAGCCGAGTGGTTCTTGTGGGAGAACAACTCCATTTGGCTCTCTAACTTCACACACCATCAGGCTTCCAAGCATCTCTCAATGAAACTCAGTTTTTACAATCTATGCTTAGTGCCCTTTGAGTGCATTATCTAGGAATGAACCTGGTAGAGCATCCCACACAAACGAATGCTCCACATGCGGGTTTCACATGCCACCAACTCCACATTCACAGGCAACTTCAGCGCCACAGCCGTTTTCAGATAGCCCTCAATGCAAAGGCTCTAGACGCAAATATTGGTGTGAGAGCTAATTCAATCAAGGAAACACTGCATGTTGGTGAAGGGCATATTGAAGAAGGATCAGCCGAGTGGTTCTTGTGGGAGAACAACTCCATTTGGCTCACTAACTTCACCCACCATCAGGCTTCCAAGCAGCTCTCAAGGAAACTCAGTTTTCACACTCTATGCTTAGTGCCCTTTGAGTGCCTAGGACTGAAATGAAGCTTGGTGAGCATCCCACACAAACGAATGCTCCACATGCGGGTTTCACATCCCACCAACTCCACATTCACAGGCAACTTCAGCGCCACAGCTGTTTTCAGATAGCCCTCAATGCAAAGGCTCTAGACGCAAATATTGGTGTGAGAGCTAATTCAATCAAGGAAACACTGCATGTTGGTGAAGGGCATATTGAAGAAGGATCAGCCGAGTGGTTCTTGTGGGAGAACAACTCCATTTGGCTCACTAACTTCACACACCATCAGGCTTCCAAGCAGCTCTCAAGGAAACTGAGTTTTCACACTCTATGCTTTGTGCCCTTTGAGTGCCTAGGACTGAAATGAAGCTTGGTGAGCATCCCACACAAACGAATGCTCCACATGCGGGTTTCACATGCCACCAACTCCACATTCACAGGCAACTTCAGCGCCACAGCTGTTTTCAGATAGCCCTCAATGCAAAGGCTCTAGACGCAAATATTGGTGTGAGAGCTAATTCAATCAAGGAAACACTGCATGTTGGTGAAGGGCATATTGAAGAAGGATCAGCCGAGTGGTTCTTGTGGGAGAACAACTCCATTTGGCTCACTAACTTCACACACCATCAGGCTTCCAAGCAGCTCTCAAGGAAACTCAGTTTTCACACTCTATGCTTAGTGCCCTTTGAGTGCATTATCTAGGAATGAACCTGGTAGAGCATCCCACACAAACGAATGCTCCACATGCGGGTTTCACATACCACCAACTCCACATTCACAGGCAACTTCAGAGCCACAGCCATTTTCAGATAGCCCTCAATGCAAAGGCTCTAGACGCAAATATTGGTGTGAGAGCTAATCCAATCAAGGAAACACTGCATGTTGGTGAAGGGCATATTGAAGAAGGATCAGCCGAGTGGTTCTTGTGGGAGAACAACTCCATTTGGCTCACTAACTTCACCCACCATCAGGCTTCCAAGCAGCTCTCAAGGAAACTCAGTTTTCACACTCTATGCTTAGTGCCCTTTGAGTGCATTATCTAGGAATGAACCTGGTAGAGCATGCCACACAAACGAATGCTCCACATGCGGGTTTCACATGCCACCAACTCCACATTCTCAGGCAACTTCAGCGCCACAGCCATTTTCAGATAGCCCTCACTGCAAAGGCTCTAGACGCAAATATTGGTGTGAGAGCTAATTCACTCAAGGAAACACTGCATGTTGGTGAAGGGCATATTGAAGAAGGATCAGCCGACGGGTTCTTGTGGGAGAACAACTCCATTTGGCTCACTAACTTCACACACCATCAGGCTTCCAAGCAGCTCTCAAGGAAACTCAGTTTTCACACTCTATGCTTAGTGCCCTTTGAGTACCTAGGACTGAAATGAAGCTTGGTGAGCATCCCACACAAACGATTGCTCCACATGCGGGTTTCACATGCCACCAACTCCACATTCACAGGCAACTTCAGCGCCATAGCTGTTTTCAGATAGCCCTCAATGCAAAGGCTCTAGACGCAAATATTGGTGTGAGAGCTAATCCAATCAAGGAAACACTGCATGTTGGTGTAAGGCATATTGAAAAAGGATCAGCCGAGTGGTTCTTGTGGGAGAACAACTCCATTTGGCTCTCTAACTTCACACACCATCAGGCTTCCCAGCAGCTCTCAAGGAAACTCACTTTTCACACTCTATGCTTAGTGCCCTTTGAGTGCATTATCTAGGAATGAACCTGGTAGAGCATCCCACACAAACGAATGCTCCACATGCGGGTTTCACATGCCACCAACTCCACATTCACAGGCAACTTCAGCGCCACAGCCGTTTTCAGATAGCCCTCAATGCAAAGGCTCTAGACTCAAATATTGGTGTGAGAGCTAATTCAATCAAGGAAACACTGCATGTTGGTGAAGGGCATATTGAAGAAGGATCAACCGAGGGGTTCTTGTGGGAGAACAACTCCATTTGGCTCACTAACTTCACACACCATCAGGCTTCCAAGCAGCTCTCAAGGAAACTCAGTTTTCACACTCTATGCTTAGTGCCCTTTGAGTGCATTATCTAGGAATGAACCTGGTAGAGCATCCCACACAAACGAATGCTCCACATGCGGGTTTCACATACCACCAACTCCACATTCACAGGCAACTTCAGAGCCACAGCCATTTTCAGATAGCCCTCAATGCAAAGGCTCTAGACGCAAATATTGGTGTGAGAGCTAATCCAATCAAGGAAACACTGCATGTTGGTGAAGGGCATATTGAAGAAGGATCAGCCGAGTGGTTCTTGTGGGAGAACAACTCCATTTGGCTCACTAACTTCACCCACCATCAGGCTTCCAAGCAGCTCTCAAGGAAACTCAGTTTTCACACTCTATGCTTAGTGCCCTTTGAGTGCATTATCTAGGAATGAACCTGGTAGAGCATGCCACACAAACGAATGCTCCACATGCGGGTTTCACATGCCACCAACTCCACATTCTCAGGCAACTTCAGCGCCACAGCCATTTTCAGATAGCCCTCACTGCAAAGGCTCTAGACGCAAATATTGGTGTGAGAGCTAATTCACTCAAGGAAACACTGCATGTTGGTGAAGGGCATATTGAAGAAGGATCAGCCGACGGGTTCTTGTGGGAGAACAACTCCATTTGGCTCACTAACTTCACACACCATCAGGCTTCCAAGCAGCTCTCAAGGAAACTCAGTTTTCACACTCTATGCTTAGTGCCCTTTGAGTACCTAGGACTGAAATGAAGCTTGGTGAGCATCCCACACAAACGATTGCTCCACATGCGGGTTTCACATGCCACCAACTCCACATTCACAGGCAACTTCAGCGCCATAGCTGTTTTCAGATAGCCCTCAATGCAAAGGCTCTAGACGCAAATATTGGTGTGAGAGCTAATCCAATCAAGGAAACACTGCATGTTGGTGTAAGGCATATTGAAAAAGGATCAGCCGAGTGGTTCTTGTGGGAGAACAACTCCATTTGGCTCTCTAACTTCACACACCATCAGGCTTCCAAGCAGCTCTCAAGGAAACTCACTTTTCACACTCTATGCTTAGTGCCCTTTGAGTGCATTATCTAGGAATGAACCTGGTAGAGCATCCCACACAAACGAATGCTCCACATGCGGGTTTCGCATGCCACCAACTCCACATTCACAGGCAACTTCAGCGCCACAGCCGTTTTCAGATAGCCCTCAATGCAAAGGCTCTAGACTCAAATATTGGTGTGAGAGCTAATTCAATCAAGGAAACACTGCATGTTGGTGAAGGGCATATTGAAGAAGGATCAACCGAGGGGTTCTTGTGGGAGAACAACTCCATTTGGCTCACTAACTTCACACACCATCAGGCTTCCAAGCAGCTCTCAAGGAAACTCAGTTTTCACACTCTATGCTTAGTGCCCTTTGAGTGCATTATCTAGGAATGAACCGGGTAGAGCATCCCACACAAACGAATGCTCCACATGCGGGTTTCACATACCACCAACTCCACATTCACAGGCAACTTCAGAGCCACAGCCATTTTCAGATAGCCCTCAATGCAAAGGCTCTAGACGCAAATATTGGTGTGAGAGCTAATCCAATCAAGGAAACACTGCATGTTGGTGAAGGGCATATTGAAGAAGGATCAGCCGAGTGGTTCTTGTGGGAGAACAACTCCATTTGGCTCACTAACTTCACCCACCATCAGGCTTCCAAGCAGCTCTCAAGGAAACTCAGTTTTCACACTCTATGCTTAGTGCCCTTTGAGTGCATTATCTAGGAATGAACCTGGTAGAGCATGCCACACAAACGAATGCTCCACATGCGGGTTTCACATGCCACCAACTCCACATTCTCAGGCAACTTCAGCGCCACAGCCATTTTCAGATAGCCCTCACTGCAAAGGCTCTAGACGCAAATATTGGTGTGAGAGCTAATTCACTCAAGGAAACACTGCATGTTGGTGAAGGGCATATTGAAGAAGGATCAGCCGACGGGTTCTTGTGGGAGAACAACTCCATTTGGCTCACTAACTTCACACACCATCAGGCTTCCAAGCAGCTCTCAAGGAAACTCACTTTTCACACTCTATGCTTAGTGCCCTTTGAGTACCTAGGACTGAAATGAAGCTTGGTGAGCATCCCACACAAACGATTGCTCCACATGCGGGTTTCACATGCCACCAACTCCACATTCACAGGCAACTTCAGCGCCATAGCTGTTTTCAGATAGCCCTCAATGCAAAGGCTCTAGACGCAAATATTGGTGTGAGAGCTAATCCAATCAAGGAAACACTGCATGTTGGTGTAAGGCATATTGAAAAAGGATCAGCCGAGTGGTTCTTGTGGGAGAACAACTCCATTTGGCTCTCTAACTTCACACACCATCAGGCTTCCAAGCAGCTCTCAAGGAAACTCACTTTTCACACTCTATGCTTAGTGCCCTTTGAGTGCATTATCTAGGAATGAACCTGGTAGAGCATCCCACACAAACGAATGCTCCACATGCGGGTTTCACATGCCACCAACTCCACATTCACAGGCAACTTCAGCGCCACAGCCGTTTTCAGATAGCCCTCAATGCAAAGGCTCTAGACTCAAATATTGGTGTGAGAGCTAATTCAATCAAGGAAACACTGCATGTTGGTGAAGGGCATATTGAAGAAGGATCAACCGAGGGGTTCTTGTGGGAGAACAACTCCATTTGGCTCACTAACTTCACACACCATCAGGCTTCCAAGCAGCTCTCAAGGAAACTCAGTTTTCACACTCTATGCTTAGTGCCCTTTGAGTGCCGAGGACTGAAATGAAGCTTGGTGAGCATCCCACACAAACGAATGCTCCACATGCGGGTTTCACATGCCACCAACTCCACATTCACAGGCAACTTCAGCGCCACAGCTGTTTTCAGATAGCCCTCAATGCAAAGGCTCTAGACGCAAATATTGGTGTGAGAGCTAATTCAATCAAGGAAACACTGCATGTTGGTGAAGGGCATATTGAAGAAGGATCAGCCGAGTGGTTCTTGTGGGAGAACAACTCCATTTGGCTCACTAACTTCACACACCATCAGGCTTCCAAGCAGCTCTCAAGGAAACTCAGTTTTCACACTCTATGCTTAGTGCCCTTTGAGTGCATTATCTAGGAATGAACCTGGTAGAGCATCCCACACAAACGAATGCTCCACATGCGGGTTTCACATGCCACCAACTCCACATTCTCAGGCAACTTCAGCGCCACAGCCATTTTCAGATAGCCCTCAATGTAAAGCCTCTAGACGCAAATTTTAGTGTGAGAGCTAATTCAATCAAGGAAACACTGCATGTTGGTGAAGGGCATATTGAAGAAGGATCAGCCGAGTGGTTCTTGTGGGAGAACAACTCCATTTGGCTCACTAACTTCACACACCATCAGACTTCCAAGCAGCTCTCAAGGAAACTCAGTTTTCACACTCTATGCTTAGTGCCCTTTGAGTGCATTATCTAGGAATGAACCGGGTAGAGCATCCCACACAAACGAATGCTCCACATGCGGGTTTCACATGCCACCAACTCCACATTCACAGGCAACTTCAGCGCCACAGCCATTTTCAGATAGCCCTCAATGCAAAGGCTCTAGACGCACATATTGGTGTGAGAGCTAATCCAATCAAGGAAACACTGCATGTTGGTGAAGGGCATATTGAAGAAGGATCAGCCGAGTGGTTCTTGTGGGAGAACAACTCCATTTGGCTCACTAACTTCACCCACCATCAGGCTTCCAAGCAGCTCTCAAGGAAACTCAGTTTTCACACTCTATGCTTAGTGCCCTTTGAGTGCATTATCTAGGAATGAACCTGGTAGAGCATGCCACACAAACGAATGCTCCACATGCGGGTTTCACATGCCACCAACTCCACATTCTCAGGCAACTTCAGCGCCACAGCCATTTTCAGATAGCCCTCAATGCAAAGGCTCTAGACGCAAATATTGGTGTGAGAGCTAATTCAATCAAGGAAACACTGCATGTTCGTGAAGGGCATATTGAAGAAGGATCAGCCGAGGGGTTCTTGTGGGAGAACAACTCCATTTGGCTCACTAACTTCACACACCATCAGGCTTCCAAGCAGCTCTCAAGGAAACTCAGTTTTCACACTCTATGCTTAGTGCCCTTTGAGTGCCTAGGACTGAAATGAAGCTTGGAGAGCATCCCACACAAACGATTGCTCCACATGCGGGTTTCACATGCCACCAACTCCACATTCACAGGCACTTCAGCGCCACAGCCATTTTCAGATAGCCCTCAATGCAAAGCCTCTAGACGCAAATTATAGTGTGAGAGCTAATTCAATCAAGGAAACACTGCATGTTGGTGAAGGGCATATTGAAGAAGGATCAGCCGAGTGGTTCTTGTGGGAGAACAACTCCATTTGGCTCACTAACTTCACACAGCATCAGGCTTACAAGCAGCTCTCAAGGAAACTCAGTTTTTACACTCTATGCTTAGTGCCCTTTGAGTGCATTATCTAGGAATGAACCGGGTAGAGCATCCCACACAAACGAATGCTCCACATGCGGGTTTCACATGCCACCAACTCCACATTCACAGGCAACTTCAGCGCCACAGCTGTTTTCAGATAGCCCTCAATGCAAAGGCTCTAGACGCACATATTGGTGTGAGAGCTAATCCAATCAAGGAAACACTGCATGTTGGTGAAGGGCATATTGAAGAAGGATCAGCCGAGTGGTTCTTGTGGGAGAACAACTCCATTTGGCTCACTAACTTCACCCACCATCAGGCTTCCAAGCAGCTCTCAAGGAAACTCAGTCTTCACACTCTATGCTTAGTGCCCTTTGAGTGCATTATCTAGGAATGAACCGGGTAGAGCATCCCACACAAACGAATGCTCCACATGCGGGTTTCACATGCCACCAACTCCACATTCTCAGGCAACTTCAGCGCCACAGCCGTTTTCAGATAGCCCTCAATCCAAAGGCTCTAGACGCAAATATTGGTGTGAGAGCTAATTCACTCAAGGAAACACTGCATGTTGGTGAAGGGCATATTGAAGAAGGATCAGCCGAGTGGTTCTTGTGGGAGAACAACTCCATTTGGCTCACTAACTTCACACACCATCAGGCTTCCAAGCAGCTCTCAAGGAAACTCAGTTTTCACACTCTATGCTTAGTGCCCTTTGAGTGCCTAGGACTGAAATGAAGCTTGGTGAGCATCCCACACAAACAATTGCTCCACATGCGGGTTTCACATGCCACCAACTCCACATTCTCAGGCAACTTCAGCGCCATAGCTGTTTTCAGATAGCCCTCAATGCAAAGGCTCTAGACGCAAATATTGGTGTGAGAGCTAATCCAATCAAGGAAACACTGCATGTTGGTGTAAGGCATATTGAAAAAGGATCATCCGAGTGGTTCTTGTGGGAGAACAACTCCATTTGGCTCTCTAACTTCACACACCATCAGGCTTCCAAGCAGCTCTCAAGGAAACTCAGTTTTCACAATCTATGCTTAGTGCCCTTTGAGTGCATTATCTAGGAATGAACCGGGTAGAGCATCCCACACAAACGAATGCTCCACATGCGGGTTTCACATGCCACCAACTCCACATTCACAGGCAACTTCAGCGCCACAGCCGTTTTCAGATAGCCCTCACTGCAAAGGCTCTAGACTCAAATATTGGTGTGAGAGCTAATTCAATCAAGGAAACACTGCATGTTGGTGAAGGGCATATTGAAGAAGGATCAGCCGAGGGGTTCTTGTGGGAGAACAACTCCATTTGGCTCACTAACTTCACACACCATCAGGCTTCCAAGCAGCTCTCAAGGAAACTCAGTTTTCACACTCTATGCTTAGTGCCCTTTGAGTGCCTAGGACTGAAATGAAGCTTGGTGAGCATCCCACACAAACGAATGCTCCACATGCGGGTTTCACATGCCACCAACTCCACATTCTCAGGCAACTTCAGCGCCACAGCTGTTTTCAGATAGCCCTCAATGCAAAGGCTCTAGACGCAAATATTGGTGTGAGAGCTAATCCAATCAAGGAAACACTGCATGTTGGTGAAGGGCATATTGAAAAAGGATCAGCCGAGTGGTTCTTGTGGGAGAACAACTCCATTTGGCTCACTAACTTCACACACCATCAGGCTTCCAAGCATCTCTCAATGAAACTCAGTTTTTACACTCTATGCTTAGTGCCCTTTGAGTGCATTATCTAGGAATGAACCTGGTAGAGCATCCCACACAAACGAATGCTCCACATGCGGGTTTCACATGCCACCAACTCCACATTCACAGGCAACTTCAGCGGCACAGCCGTTTTCAGATAGCCCTCAATGCAAAGGCTCTAGACGCAAATATTGGTGTGAGAGCTAATCCAATCAAGGAAACACTGCATGTTGGTGAAGGGCATATTGAAAAAGGATCAGCCGAGTGGTTCTTGTGGGAGAACAACTCCATTTGGCTCTCTAACTTCACACACCATCAGGCTTCCAAGCAGCTCTCAAGGAAACTCAGTTTTCACACTCTATGCTTAGTGCCCTTTGAGTGCCTAGGACTGAAATGAAGCTTGGTGAGCATCCCACACAAACGAATGCTCCACATGCGGGTTTCACATGCCACCAACTCCACATTCACAGGCAACTTCAGCGCCACAGCTGTTTTCAGATAGCCCTCAATGCAAAGGCTCTAGACGCAAATATTGGTGTGAGAGATAATCCAATCAAGGAAACACTGCATGTTGGTGTAAGGCATATTGAAAAAGGATCAGCCGAGTGGTTCTTGTGGGAGAACAACTCCATTTGGCTCTCTAACTTCACACACCATCAGGCTTCCAAGCAGCTCTCAAGGAAACTCACTTTTCACACTCTATGCTTAGTGCCCTTTGAGTGCATTATCTAGGAATGAACCGGGTAGAGCATCCCACACAAACGAATGCTCCACATGCGGGTTTCACATGCCAACAACTCCACATTCACAGGCAACTTCAGCGCCACAGCCGTTTTCAGATAGCCCTCAATCCAAAGGCTCTAGACTCAAATATTGGTGTGAGAGCTAATTCAATCAAGGAAACACTGCATGTTGGTGAAGGGCATATTGAAGAAGGATCAGCCGAGGGGTTCTTGTGGGAGAACAACTCCATTTGGCTCACTAACTTCACACACCATCAGGCTTCCAAGCAGCTCTCAAGGAAACTCAGTTTTCACACTCTATGCTTAGTGCCCTTTGAGTGCCTAGGACTGAAATGAAGCTTGGTGAGCATCCCACACAAACGAATGCTCCACATGCGGGCTTCACATGCCACCAACTCCACATTCACAGGCAACTTCAGCGCCACAGCTGTTTTCAGATAGCCCTCAATGCAAAGGCTCTAGACGCAAATATTGGTGTGAGAGCTAATCCAATCAAGGAAACACTGCATGTTGGTGAAGGGCATATTGAAGAAGGATCAGCCGAGTGGTTCTTGTGGGAGAACAACTCCATTTGGCTCTCTAACTTCACACACCATCAGGCTTCCAAGCATCTCTCAATGAAACTCAGTTTTTACACTCTATGCTTAGTGCCCTTTGAGTGCATTATCTAGGAATGAACCTGGTAGAGAATCCCACACAAACGAATGCTCCACATGCGGGTTTCACATGCCACCAACTCCACATTCACAGGCAACTTCAGCGCCACAGCCGTTTTCAGATAGCCCTCAATGCAAAGGCTCTAGACGCAAATATTGGTGTGAGAGCTAATTCAATCAAGGAAACACTGCATGTTGGTGAAGGGCATATTGAAGAAGGATCAGCCGAGTGCTTATTGTGGGAGAACAACTCCATTTGGCTCACTAACTTCACACACCATCAGGCTTCCAAGCAGCTCTCAAGGAAACTCAGTTTTCACACTCTATGCTTAGTGCCCTTTGAGTGCCTAGGACTGAAATGAAGCTTGGTGAGCATCCCACACAAACGAATGCTCCACATGCGGGCTTCACATGCCACCAACTCCACATTCACAGGCAACTTCAGCGCCACAGCTGTTTTCAGATAGCCCTCAATGCAAAGGCTCTAGACGCAAATATTGGTGTGAGAGCTAATTCAATCAAGGAAACACTGCATGTTGGTGAAGGGCATATTGAAGAAGGATCAGCCGAGTGGTTCTTGTGGGAGAACAACTCCATTTGGCTCACTAACTTCACACACCATCAGGCTTCCAAGCAGCTCTCAAGGAAACTGAGTTTTCACACTCTATGCTTTGTGCCCTTTGAGTGCCTAGGACTGAAATGAAGCTTGGTGAGCATCCCACACAAACGAATGCTCCACATGCGGGTTTCACATGCCACCAACTCCACATTCTCAGGCAACTTCAGCGCCACAGCCGTTTTCAGATAGCCCTCAATGCAAAGGCTCTAGACGCAAATATTGGTGTGAGAGCTAATTCAATCAAGGAAACACTGCATGTTGGTGAAGGGCATATTGAAGAAGGATCAGCCGAGTGGTTCTTGTGGGAGAACAACTCCATTTGGCTCACTAACTTCACACACCATCAGGCTTCCAAGCATCTCTCAATGAAACTCAGTTTTTACACTCTATGCTTAGTGCCCTTTGAGTGCATTATCTAGGAATGAACCTGGTAGAGAATCCCACACAAACGAATGCTCCACATGCGGGTTTCACATGCCACCAACTCCACATTCACAGGCAACTTCAGCGCCACAGCCGTTTTCAGATAGCCCTCAATGCAAAGGCTCTAGACGCAAATATTGGTGTGAGAGCTAATTCAATCAAGGAAACACTGCATGTTGGTGAAGGGCATATTGAAGAAGGATCAGCCGAGTGCTTATTGTGGGAGAACAACTCCATTTGGCTCACTAACTTCACACACCATCAGGCTTCCAAGCAGCTCTCAAGGAAACTCAGTTTTCACACTCTATGCTTAGTGCCCTTTGAGTGCCTAGGACTGAAATGAAGCTTGGTGAGCATCCCACACAAACGAATGCTCCACATGCGGGTTTCACATGCCACCAACTCCACATTCACAGGCAACTTCAGCGCCACAGCTGTTTTCAGATAGCCCTCAATGCAAAGGCTCTAGACGCAAATATTGGTGTGAGAGCTAATTCAATCAAGGAAACACTGCATGTTGGTGAAGGGCATATTGAAGAAGGATCAGCCGAGTGGTTCTTGTGGGAGAACAACTCCATTTGGCTCACTAACTTCACACACCATCAGGCTTCCAAGCAGCTCTCAAGGAAACTGAGTTTTCACACTCTATGCTTTGTGCCCTTTGAGTGCCTAGGACTGAAATGAAGCTTGGTGAGCATCCCACACAAACGAATGCTCCACATGCGGGTTTCACATGCCACCAACTCCACATTCTCAGGCAACTTCAGCGCCACAGCCATTTTCAGATAGCCCTCAATGCAAAGGCTCTAGACGCAAATATTGGTGTGAGAGCTTATTCAATCAAGGAAACACTGCATGTTGGTGAAGGGCATATTGAAGAAGGATCAGCCGAGTGGTTCTTGTGGGAGAACAACTCCATTTGGCTCACTAACTTCACACACCATCAGGCTTCCAAGCAGCTCTCAAGGAAACTCAGTTTTCACACTCTATGCTTAGTGCCCTTTGAGTGCATTATCTAGGAATGAACCTGGTAGAGCATCCCACACAAACGAATGCTGCACATGCGGGTTTCACATGCCACCAACTCCACATTCACAGGCAACTTCAGAGCCACAGCCATTTTCAGATAGCCCTCAATGCAAAGGCTCTAGACGCACATATTGGTGTGAGAGCTAATCCAATCAATGAAACACTGCATGTTGGTGAAGGGCATATTGAAGAAGGATCAGCCGACGGGTTCTTGTGGGAGAACAACTCCATTTGGCTCACTAACTTCACACACCATCAGGCTTCCAAGCAGCTCTCAAGGAAACTCAGTTTTCACACTCTATGCTTAGTGCCCTTTGAGTGCCTAGGACTGAAATGAAGCTTGGTGAGCATCCCACACAAACGATTGCTCCACATGCGGGTTTCACATGCCACCAACTCCACATTCACAGGCAACTTCAGCGCCATAGCTGTTTTCAGATAGCCCTCAATGCAAAGGCTCTAGACGCAAATATTGGTGTGAGAGATAATCCAATCAAGGAAACACTGCATGTTGGTGTAAGGCATATTGAAAAAGGATCAGCCGAGTGGTTCTTGTGGGAGAACAACTCCATTTGGCTCTCTAACTTCACACACCATCAGGCTTCCAAGCAGCTCTCAAGGAAACTCACTTTTCACACTCTATGCTTAGTGCCCTTTGAGTGCATTATCTAGGAATGAACCGGGTAGAGCATCCCACACAAACGAATGCTCCACATGCGGGTTTCACATGCCACCAACTCCACATTCACAGGCAACTTCAGCGCCACAGCCGTTTTCAGATAGCCCTCAATCCAAAGGCTCTAGACTCAAATATTGGTGTGAGAGCTAATTCAATCAAGGAAACACTGCATGTTGGTGAAGGGCATATTGAAGAAGGATCAGCCGAGGGGTTCTTGTTGGAGAACAACTCCATTTGGCTCACTAACTTCACACACCATCAGGCTTCCAAGCAGCTCTCAAGGAAACTCAGTTTTCACACTCTATGCTTAGTGCCCTTTGAGTGCCTAGGACTGAAATGAAGCTTGGTGAGCATCCCACACAAACGAATGCTCCACATGCGGGCTTCACATGCCACCAACTCCACATTCACAGGCAACTTCAGCGCCACAGCTGTTTTCAGATAGCCCTCAATGCAAAGGCTCTAGACGCAAATATTGGTGTGAGAGCTAATCCAATCAAGGAAACACTGCATGTTGGTGAAGGGCATATTGAAGAAGGATCAGCCGAGTGGTTCTTGTGGGAGAACAACTCCATTTGGCTCTCTAACTTCACACACCATCAGGCTTCCAAGCATCTCTCAATGAAACTCAGTTTTTACACTCTATGCTTAGTGCCCTTTGAGTGCATTATCTAGGAATGAACCTGGTAGAGCATCCCACACAAACGAATGCTCCACATGCGGGTTTCACATGCCACCAACTCCACATTCACAGGCAACTTCAGCGCCACAGCCGTTTTCAGATAGCCCTCAATGCAAAGGCTCTAGACGCAAATATTGGTGTGAGAGCTAATTCAATCAAGGAAACACTGCATGTTGGTGAAGGGCATATTGAAGAAGGATCAGCCGAGTGCTTATTGTGGGAGAACAACTCCATTTGGCTCACTAACTTCACACACCATCAGGCTTCCAAGCAGCTCTCAAGGAAACTCAGTTTTCACACTCTATGCTTAGTGCCCTTTGAGTGCCTAGGACTGAAATGAAGCTTGGTGAGCATCCCACACAAACGAATGCTCCACATGCGGGTTTCACATCCCACCAACTCCACATTCACAGGCAACTTCAGCGCCACAGCTGTTTTCAGATAGCCCTCAATGCAAAGGCTCTAGACGCAAATATTGGTGTGAGAGCTAATTCAATCAAGGAAACACTGCATGTTGGTGAAGGGCATATTGAAGAAGGATCAGCCGAGTGGTTCTTGTGGGAGAACAACTCCATTTGGCTCACTAACTTCACACACCATCAGGCTTCCAAGCAGCTCTCAAGGAAACTGAGTTTTCACACTCTATGCTTTGTGCCCTTTGAGTGCCTAGGACTAAAATGAAGCTTGGTGAGCATCCCACACAAACGAATGCTCCACATGCGGGTTTCACATGCCACCAACTCCACATTCTCAGGCAACTTCAGCGCCACAGCCGTTTTCAGATAGCCCTCAATGCAAAGGCTCTAGACGCAAATATTGGTGTGAGAGCTAATTCAATCAAGGAAACACTGCATGTTGGTGAAGGGCATATTGAAGAAGGATCAGCCGAGTGCTTATTGTGGGAGAACAACTCCATTTGGCTCACTAACTTCACACACCATCAGGCTTCCAAGCATCTCTCAAGGAAACTCAGTTTTCACACTCTATGCTTAGTGCCCTTTGAGTGCCTAGGACTGAAATGAAGCTTGGTGAGCATCCCACACAAACGAATGCTCCACATGCGGGTTTCACATGCCACCAACTCCACATTCACAGGCAACTTCAGCGCCACAGCTGTTTTCAGATAGCCCTCAATGCAAAGGCTCTAGACGCAAATATTGGTGTGAGAGCTAATTCAATCAAGGAAACACTGCATGTTGGTGAAGGGCATATTGAAGAAGGATCAGCCGAGTGGTTCTTGTGGGAGAACAACTCCATTTGGCTCACTAACTTCACACACCATCAGGCTTCCAAGCAGCTCTCAAGGAAACTCAGTTTTCACACTCTATGCTTAGTGACCTTTGAGTGCATTATCTAGGAATGAACCTGGTAGAGCATCCCACACAAACGAATGCTCCACATGCGGGTTTCACATACCACCAACTCCACATTCACAGGCAACTTCAGAGCCACAGCCATTTTCAGATAGCCCTCAATGCAAAGGCTCTAGACGCAAATATTGGTGTGAGAGCTAATCCAATCAAGGAAACACTGCATGTTGGTGAAGGGCATATTGAAGAAGGATCAGCCGAGTGGTTCTTGTGGGAGAACAACTCCATTTGGCTCACTAACTTCACCCACCATCAGGCTTCCAAGCAGCTCTCAAGGAAACTCAGTTTTCACACTCTATGCTTAGTGCCCTTTGAGTGCATTATCTAGGAATGAACCTGGTAGAGCATGCCACACAAACGAATGCTCCACATGCGGGTTTCACATGCCACCAACTCCACATTCTCAGGCAACTTCAGCGCCACAGCCATTTTCAGATAGCCCTCACTGCAAAGGCTCTAGACGCAAATATTGGTGTGAGAGCTAATTCACTCAAGGAAACACTGCATGTTGGTGAAGGGCATATTGAAGAAGGATCAGCCGACGGGTTCTTGTGGGAGAACAACTCCATTTGGCTCACTAACTTCACACACCATCAGGCTTCCAAGCAGCTCTCAAGGAAACTCAGTTTTCACACTCTATGCTTAGGGCCCTTTGAGTGCCTAGGACTGAAATGAAGCTTGGTGAGCATCCCACACAAACGATTGCTCCACATGCGGGTTTCACATGCCACCAACTCCACATTCACAGGCAACTTCAGCGCCATAGCTGTTTTCAGATAGCCCTCAATGCAAAGGCTCTAGACGCAAATATTGGTGTGAGAGCTAATCCAATCAAGGAAACACTGCATGTTGGTGTAAGGCATATTGAAAAAGGATCAGCCGAGTGGTTCTTGTGGTAGAACAACTCCATTTGGCTCTCTAACTTCACACACCATCAGGCTTCCAAGCAGCTCTCAAGGAAACTCACTTTTCACACTCTATGCTTAGTGCCCTTTGAGTGCATTATCTAGGAATGAACCTGGTAGAGCATCCCACACAAACGAATGCTCCACATGCGGGTTTCACATGCCACCAACTCCACATTCACAGGCAACTTCAGCGCCACAGCCGTTTTCAGATAGCCCTCAATGCAAAGGCTCTAGACTCAAATATTGGTGTGAGAGCTAATTCAATCAAGGAAACACTGCATGTTGGTGAAGGGCATATTGAAGAAGGATCAACCGAGGGGTTCTTGTGGGAGAACAACTCCATTTGGCTCACTAACTTCACACACCATCAGGCTTCCAAGCAGCTCTCAAGGAAACTCAGTTTTCACACTCTATGCTTAGTGCCCTTTGAGTGCCGAGGACTGAAATGAAGCTTGGTGAGCATCCCACACAAACGAATGCTCCACATGCGGGTTTCACATGCCACCAACTCCACATTCACAGGCAACTTCAGCGCCACAGCTGTTTTCAGATAGCCCTCAATGCAAAGGCTCTAGACGCAAATATTGGTGTGAGAGCTAATTCAATCAAGGAAACACTGCATGTTGGTGAAGGGCATATTGAAGAAGGATCAGCCGAGTGGTTCTTGTGGGAGAACAACTCCATTTGGCTCACTAACTTCACACACCATCAGGCTTCCAAGCAGCTCTCAAGGAAACTCAGTTTTCACACTCTATGCTTAGTGCCCTTTGAGTGCATTATCTAGGAATGAACCTGGTAGAGCATCCCACACAAACGAATGCTCCACATGCGGGTTTCACATGCCACCAACTCCACATTCTCAGGCAACTTCAGCGCCACAGCCATTTTCAGATAGCCCTCAATGTAAAGCCTCTAGACGCAAATTTTAGTGTGAGAGCTAATTCAATCAAGAAACACTGCATGTTGGTGAAGGGCATATTGAAGAAGGATCAGCCGAGTGGTTCTTGTGGGAGAACAACTCCATTTGGCTCACTAACTTCACACACCATCAGACTTCCAAGCAGCTCTCAAGGAAACTCAGTTTTCACACTCTATGCTTAGTGCCCTTTGAGTGCATTATCTAGGAATGAACCGGGTAGAGCATCCCACACAAACGAATGCTCCACATGCGGGTTTCACATGCCACCAACTCCACATTCACAGGCAACTTCAGCGCCACAGCCATTTTCAGATAGCCCTCAATGCAAAGGCTCTAGACGCACATATTGGTATGAGAGCTAATCCAATCAAGGAAACACTGCATGTTGGTGAAGGGCATATTGAAGAAGGATCAGCCGAGTGGTTCTTGTGAGGAGAAACAACTCCATTTGGCTCACTAACTTCACACACCATCAGGCTTCCAAGCAGCTCTCAAGGAAACTCACTTTTCACACTCTATGCTTAGTGCCCTTTGAGTGCATTATCTAGGAATGAACCTGGTAGAGCATGCCACACAAACGAATGCTCCACATGCGGGTTTCACATGCCACCAACTCCACATTCTCAGGCAACTTCAGCGCCACAGCCATTTTCAGATAGCCCTCAATGCAAAGGCTCTAGACGCAAATATTGGTGTGAGAGCTAATTCAATCAAGGAAACACTGCATGTCGTGAAGGGCATATTGAAGAAGGATCAGCCGAGGGGTTCTGTGGGGAGAACAACTCCATTTGGCTCACTAACTTCACACACCATCAGGCTTCCAAGCAGCTCTCAAGGAAACTCAGTTTTCACACTCTATGCTTAGTGCCCTTTGAGTGCCTAGGACTGAAATGAAGCTTGGTGAGCATCCCACACAAACGATTGCTCCACATGCGGGTTTCACATGCCACCAACTCCACATTCACAGGCACTTCAGCGCCACAGCCATTTTCAGATAGCCCTCAATGCAAAGCTCTAGACGCAAATTTTAGTGTGAGAGCTAATTCAATCAAGGAAACACTGCATGTTGGTGAAGGGCATATTGAAGAAGGATCAGCCGAGTGGTTCTTGTGGAGAACAACTCCATTTGGCTCACTAACTTCACACAGCATCCGGCTTACAAGCAGCTCTCAAGGAAACTCAGTTTTTACATTCTATGCTTAGTGCCCTTTGAGTGCATTACTCTAGGAATGAACCGGGTCAGAGCATCCACACAAACGAATGCTCCACATGCGGGTTTCACATGCCACCAACTCCACATTCACAGGCAACTTCAGCGCCACAGCTGTTTTCAGATAGCCCTCAATGCAAAGGCTCTAGACGCACATATTGGTGTGAGAGCTAATCCAATCAAGGAAACACTGCATGTTGGTGAAGGGCATATTGAAGAAGGATCAGCCGAGTGGTTCTTGTGGGAGAACAACTCCATTTGGCTCACTAACTTCACCCACCATCAGGCTTCCAAGCAGCTCTCAAGGAAACTCAGTTTTCACACTCTATGCTTAGTGCCCTTTGAGTGCCTAGGACTGAAATGAAGCTTGGTGAGCATCCCACACAAACGAATGCTCCACATGCGGGTTTCACATGCCACCAACTCCACATTCTCAGGCAACTTCAGCGCCACAGCCGTTTTCAGATAGCCCTCAATGCAAAGGCTCTAGACGCAACTATTGGTGTGAGAGCTAAATTCACTCAAGGAAACACTGCATGTTGGTGAAGGGCATATAGAAGAAGGATCAGCCGAGTGGTTCTTGTGGGAGAACAACTCCATTTGCTCACTAACTTCACACACCATCAGGCTTCCAAGCAGCTCTCAAGGAAACTCAGTTTTCACACTCTATGCTTAGTGCCCTTTGAGTGCCTAGGACTGAAATGAAGCTTGGTGAGCATCCCACACAAACAATTGCTCCACATGCGGGTTTCACATTCCACCAACTCCACATTCACAGGCAACGTCAGCGCCATAGCTGTTTTCAGATAGCCCTCAATGCAAAGGCTCTAGACGCAAATATTGGTGTGAGAGCTAATCCAATCAAGGAAACACTGCATGTTGGTGTAAGGCATATTGAAAAAGGATCATCCGAGTGGTTCTTGTGGGAGAACAACTCCATTTGGCTCTCTAACTTCACACACCATCAGGCTTCCAAGCAGCTCTCAAGGAAACTCACTTTTCACACTCTATGCTTAGTGCCCTTTGAGTGCATTATCTAGGAATGAACCGGGTAGAGCATCCCACACAAACGAATGCTCCACATGCGGGTTTCACATGCCACCAACTCCACATTCACAGGCAACTTCAGCGCCACAGCCGTTTTCAGATAGCCTCAATGCAAAGGCTCTAGACTCAAATATTGGTGTGAGAGCTAATTCAATCAAGGAAACACTGCATGTTGGTGAAGGGCATATTGAAGAAGGATCAGCCGAGGGGTTCTTGTGGGAGAACAACTCCATTTGGCTCACTAACTTCACACACCATCAGGCTTCCAAGCAGCTCTCAAGGAAACTCAGTTTTCACACTCTATGCTTAGTGCCCTTTGAGTGCCTAGGACTTGAAATGAAGCTTGGTGAGCATCCCACACAAACGAATGCTCCACATGCGGGTTTCACATGCCACCAACTCCACATTCACAGGCAACTTCAGCGCCACAGCTGTTTTCAGATAGCCCTCAATGCAAAGGCTCTAGACGCAAATATTGGTGTGAGAGCTAATCCAATCAAGGAAACACTGCATGTTGGTGAAGGGAATATTGAAAAAGGATCAGCCGAGTGGTTCTTGTGGGAGAACAACTCCATTTGGCTCTCTAACTTCACACACCATCAGGCTTCCAAGCATCTCTCAATGAAACTCAGTTTTTACACTCTATGCTTAGTGCCCTTTGAGTGCATTATCTAGGAATGAACCTGGTAGAGCATCCCACACAAACGAATGCTCCACATGCGGGTTTCACATGCCACCAACTCCACATTCACAGGCAACTTCAGCGCCACAGCCGTTTTCAGATAGCCCTCAATGCAAAGGCTCTAGACGCAAATATTGGTGTGAGAGCTAATCCAATCAAGGAAACACTGCATGTTGGTGAAGGGCATATTGAAAAAGGATCAGCCGAGTGTTCTTGTGGGAGAACAACTCCATTTGGCTCTCTAACTTCACACTCCATCAGGCTTCCAGCAGCTCTCAAGGAAACTCAGTTTTTCACACTCTATGCTTAGTGCCCTTTGAGTGCCTAGGACTGAAATCGAAGCTTGGTGAGCATCCCACACAAACGAAATGCTCCACATGCGGGTGTTTCACATGCCACCAACTCCACATTCACAGGCAACTTCAGCGCCACAGCTGTTTTCAGATAGCCCTCAATGCAAAGGCTCTAGACGCAATATTTGGTGTGAGAGCTAATCCATTCAAGGAAACACTGCATGTTGGTGAAGGGCATATTGAAAAAGGATCAGCCGAGTGGTTCTTGTGGGAGAACAACTCCATTTGGCTCTCTAACTTCACACACCATCAGGCTTCCAAGCAGCTCTCAAGGAAACTCAGTTTTCACACTCTATGCTTAGTGCCCTTTGAGTGCCGAGGACTGAAATGAAGCTTGGTGAGCATCCCACACAAACGAATGCTCCACATGCGGGTTTCACATGCCACCAACTCCACATTCTCAGGCAACTTCAGCGCCACAGCCGTTTTCAGATAGCCCTCAATGCAAAGGCTCTAGACGCAAATATTGGTGTGAGAGCTAATTCAATCAAGGAAACACTGCATGTTGGTGAAAGGCATATTGAAAAAGGATCAGCCGAGTGGTTCTTGTGGGAGAACAACTCCATTTGGCTCACTAACTTCACACACCATCAGGCTTCCAAGCAGCTCTCAAGGAAACTCAGTTTTCACACTCTATGCTTAGTGCCCTTTGAGTGCATTATCTAGGAATGAACCTGGTAGAGCATCCCACACAAACGAATGCTCCACATGCATGTTTCACATGCCACCAACTCCACATTCACAGGCAACTTCAGAGCCACAGCCATTTTCAGATAGCCCTCAATGCAAAGGCTCTAGACGCACATATTGGTGTGAGAGCTAATCCAATCAATGAAACACTGCATGTTGGTGAAGGGCATATTGAAGAAGGATCAGCCGAGGGGTTCTTGTGGGAGAACAACTCCATTTGGCTCACTAACTTCACACACCATCAGGCTTCCAAGCAGCTCTCAAGGAAACTCAGTTTTCACACTCTATGCTTAGTGCCCTTTGAGTGCCTAGGACTGAAATGAAGCTTGGTGAGCATCCCACACAAACGATGTGCTCCACATGCGGGTTTCACATGCCACCAACTCCACATTCACAGGCAACTTCAGCGCCCTAGCTGTTTTCAGATAGCCCTCAATGCAAAGGCTCTAGACGCAAATATTGGTGTGAGAGATAATCCAATCAAGGAAACACTGCATGTTGGTGTAAGGCATATTGAAAAAGGATCAGCCGAGTGGTTCTTGTGGGAGAACAACTCCATTTGGCTCTCTAACTTCACACACCATCAGGCTTCCAAGCAGCTCTCAAGGAAACTCACTTTTCACACTCTATGCTTCGTGCCCTTTGAGTGCATTATCTAGGAATGAACCGGGTAGAGCATCCCACACAAACGAATGCTCCACATGCGGGTTTCACATGCCACCAACTCCACATTCTCAGGCAACTTCAGCGCCACAGCCGTTTTCAGATAGCCCTCAATCCAAAGGCTCTAGACTCAAATATTGGTGTGAGAGCTAATTCAATCAAGGAAACACTGCATGTTGGTGAAGGGCATATTGAAGAAGGATCAGCCGAGGGGTTCTTGTGGGAGAACAACTCCATTTGGCTCACTAACTTCACACACCATCAGGCTTCCAAGCAGCTCTCAAGGAAACTCAGTTTTCACACTCTATGCTTAGTGCCCTTTGAGTGCCTAGGACTGAAATGAAGCTTGGTGAGCATCCCACACAAACGAATGCTCCACATGCGGGCTTCACATGCCACCAACTCCACATTCACAGGCAACTTCAGCGCCACAGCTGTTTTCAGATAGCCCTCAATGCAAAGGCTCTAGACGCAAATATTGGTGTGAGAGCTAATCCAATCAAGGAAACACTGCATGTTGGTGAAGGGCATATTGAAGAAGGATCAGCCGAGTGGTTCTTGTGGGAGAACAACTCCATTTGGCTCTCTAACTTCACACACCATCAGGCTTCCAAGCATCTCTCAATGAAACTCAGTTTTTACACTCTATGCTTAGTGCCCTTTGAGTGCATTATCTAGAATGAACCTGGTAGAGCATCCCACACAAACGAATGCTCCACATGCGGGTTTCACATGCCACCAACTCCACATTCACAGGCAACTTCAGCGCCACAGCCGTTTTCAGATAGCCCTCAATGCAAAGGCTCTAGACGCAAATATTGGTGTGAGAGCTAATTCAATCAAGGAAACACTGCATGTTGGTGAAGGGCATATTGAAGAAGGATCAGCCGAGTGCTTATTGTGGGAGAACAACTCCATTTGGCTCACTAACTTCACACACCATCAGGCTTCCAAGCAGCTCTCAAGGAAACTCAGTTTTCACACTCTATGCTTAGTGCCCTTTGAGTGCCTAGGACTGAAATGAAGCTTGGTGAGCATCCCACACAAACGAATGCTCCACATGCGGGTTTCACATGCCACCAACTCCACATTCACAGGCAACTTCAGCGCCACAGCTGTTTTCAGATAGCCCTCAATGCAAAGGCTCTAGACGCAAATATTGGTGTGAGAGCTAATTCAATCAAGGAAACACTGCATGTTGGTGAAGGGCATATTGAAGAAGGATCAGCCGAGTGGTTCTTGTGGGAGAACAACTCCATTTGGCTCTCTAACTTCACACACCATCAGGCTTCCAAGCATCTCTCAATGAAACTCAGTTTTTACACTCTATGCTTAGTGCCCTTTGAGTGCATTATCTAGGAATGAACCTGGTAGAGCATCCCACACAAACGAATGCTCCACATGCGGGTTTCACATGCCACCAACTCCACATTCACAGGCAACTTCAGCGCCACAGCCGTTTTCAGATAGCCCTCAATGCAAAGGCTCTAGACGCAAATATTGGTGTGAGAGCTAATTCAATCAAGGAAACACTGCATGTTGGTGAAGGGCATATTGAAGAAGGATCAGCCGAGTGCTTATTGTGGGAGAACAACTCCATTTGGCTCACTAACTTCACACACCATCAGGCTTCCAAGCAGCTCTCAAGGAAACTCAGTTTTCACACTCTATGCTTAGTGCCCTTTGAGTGCCTAGGACTGAAATGAAGCTTGGTGAGCATCCCACACAAACGAATGCTCCACATGCGGGTTTCACATGCCACCAACTCCACATTCACAGGCAACTTCAGCGCCACAGCTGTTTTCAGATAGCCCTCAATGCAAAGGCTCTAGACGCAAATATTGGTGTGAGAGCTAATTCAATCAAGGAAACACTGCATGTTGGTGAAGGGCATATTGAAGAAGGATCAGCCTAGTGGTTCTTGTGGGAGAACAACTCCATTTGGCTCACTAACTTCACACACCATCAGGCTTCCAAGCAGCTCTCAAGGAAACTCAGTTTTCACACTCTATGCTTTGTGCCCTTTGAGTGCCTAGGACTGAAATGAAGCTTGGTGAGCATCCCACACAAACGAATGCTCCACATGCGGGTTTCACATGCCACCAACTCCACATTCTCAGGCAACTTCAGCGCCACAGCCGTTTTCAGATAGCCCTCAATGCAAAGGCTCTAGACGCAAATATTGGTGTGAGAGCTAATTCAATCAAGGAAACACTGCATGTTGGTGAAGAGCATATTGAAGAAGGATCAGCCGAGGGGTTCTTGTGGGAGAACAACTCCATTTGGCTCACTAACTTCACACACCATCAGGCTTCCAAGCAGCTCTCAAGGAAACTCAGTTTTCACACTCTATGCTTAGTGCCCTTTGAGTGCCTAGGACTGAAATGAAGCTTGGTGAGCATCCCACACAAACGAATGCTCCACATGCGGGTTTCACATGCCACCAACTCCACATTCACAGGCAACTTCAGCGCCACAGCTGTTTTCAGATAGCCCTCAATGCAAAGGCTCCAGACGCAAATATTGGTGTGAGAGCTAATTCAATCAAGGAAACACTGCATGTTGGTGAAGGGGGATCAGCCGAGTGGTTCTTGTGGGAGAACAACTCCATTTGGCTCACTAACTTCACACACCATCAGGCTTCCAAGCAGCTCTCAAGGAAACTCAGTTTTCACACTCTATGCTTAGTGCCCTTTGAGTGCCTAGGACTGAAATGAAGCTTGGTGAGCATCCCACACAAACGAATGCTCCACATGCGGGTTTCACATGCCACCAACTCCACATTCACAGGCAACTTCAGCGCCACAGCTGTTTTCAGATAGCCCTCAATGCAAAGGCTCCAGACGCAAATATTGGTGTGAGAGCTAATTCAATCAAGGAAACACTGCATGTTGGTGAAGGGCATATTGAAGAAGGATCAGCCGAGTGGTTCTTGTGGGAGAACAACTCCATTTGGCTCACTAACTTCACACACCATCAGGCTTCCAAGCAGCTCTCAAGGAAACTCAGTTTTCACACTCTATGCTTAGTGCCCTTTGAGTGCCTAGGACTGAAATGAAGCTTGGTGAGCATCCCACACAAACGAATGCTCCACATGCGGGTTTCACATGCCACCAACTCCACATTCTCAGGCAACTTCAGCGCCACAGCCGTTTTCAGATAGCCCTCAATGCAAAGGCTCTAGACGCAAATATTGGTGTGAGAGCTAATTCAATCAAGGAAACACTGCATGTTGGTGAAAGGCATATTGAAAAAGGATCAGCCGAGTGGTTCTTGTGGGAGAACAACTCCATTTGGCTCACTAACTTCACACACCATCAGGCTTCCAAGCAGCTCTCAAGGAAACTCAGTTTTCACACTCTATGCTTAGTGCCCTTTGAGTGCATTATCTAGGAATGAACCTGGTAGAGCATCCCACACAAACGAATGCTCCACATGCATGTTTCACATGCCACCAACTCCACATTCACAGGCAACTTCAGAGCCACAGCCATTTTCAGATAGCCCTCAATGCAAAGGCTCTAGACGCACATATTGGTGTGAGAGCTAATCCAATCAATGAAACACTGCATGTTGGTGAAGGGCATATTGAAGAAGGATCAGCCGAGGGGTTCTTGTGGGAGAACAACTCCATTTGGCTCACTAACTTCACACACCATCAGGCTTCCAAGCAGCTCTCAAGGAAACTCAGTTTTCACACTCTATGCTTAGTGCCCTTTGAGTGCCTAGGACTGAAATGAAGCTTGGTGAGCATCCCACACAAACGATTGCTCCACATGCGGGTTTCACATGCCACCAACTCCACATTCACAGGCAACTTCAGCGCCCTAGCTGTTTTCAGATAGCCCTCAATGCAAAGGCTCTAGACGCACATATTGGTGTGAGAGCTAATCCAATCAATGAAACACTGCATGTTGGTGTAAGGCATATTGAAAAAGGATCAGCCGAGTGGTTCTTGTGGGAGAACAACTCCATTTGGCTCTCTAACTTCACACACCATCAGGCTTCCAAGCAGCTCTCAAGGAAACTCACTTTTCACACTCTATGCTTAGTGCCCTTTGAGTGCATTATCTAGGAATGAACCGGGTAGAGCATCCCACACAAACGAATGCTCCACATGCGGGTTTCACATGCCACCAACTCCACATTCTCAGGCAACTTCAGCGCCACAGCCGTTTTCAGATAGCCCTCAATCCAAAGGCTCTAGACGCAAATATTGGTGTGAGAGCTAATTCAATCAAGGAAACACTGCATGTTGGTGAAGGGCATATTGAAGAAGGATCAGCCGAGGGGTTCTTGTGGGAGAACAACTCCATTTGGCTCACTAACTTCACACACCATCAGGCTTCCAAGCAGCTCTCAAGGAAACTCAGTTTTCACACTCTATGCTTAGTGCCCTTTGAGTGCCTAGGACTGAAATGAAGCTTGGTGAGCATCCCACACAAACGAATGCTCCACATGCGGGCTTCACATGCCACCAACTCCACATTCACAGGCAACTTCAGCGCCACAGCTGTTTTCAGATAGCCCTCAATGCAAAGGCTCTAGACGCAAATATTGGTGTGAGAGCTAATCCAATCAAGGAAACACTGCATGTTGGTGAAGGGCATATTGAAGAAGGATCAGCCGAGTGGTTCTTGTGGGAGAACAACTCCATTTGGCTCTCTAACTTCACACACCATCAGGCTTCCAAGCATCTCTCAATGAAACTCAGTTTTTACACTCTATGCTTAGTGCCCTTTGAGTGCATTATCTAGGAATGAACCTGGTAGAGCATCCCACACAAACGAATGCTCCACATGCGGGTTTCACATGCCACCAACTCCACATTCACAGGCAACTTCAGCGCCACAGCCGTTTTCAGATAGCCCTCAATGCAAAGGCTCTAGACGCAAATATTGGTGTGAGAGCTAATTCAATCAAGGAAACACTGCATGTTGGTGAAGGGCATATTGAAGAAGGATCAGCCGAGTGCTTATTGTGGGAGAACAACTCCATTTGGCTCACTAACTTCACACACCATCAGGCTTCCAAGCAGCTCTCAAGGAAACTCAGTTTTCACACTCTATGCTTAGTGCCCTTTGAGTGCCTAGGACTGAAATGAAGCTTGGTGAGCATCCCACACAAACGAATGCTCCACATGCGGGTTTCACATGCCACCAACTCCACATTCACAGGCAACTTCAGCGCCACAGCTGTTTTCAGATAGCCCTCAATGCAAAGGCTCTAGACGCAAATATTGGTGTGAGAGCTAATTCAATCAAGGAAACACTGCATGTTGGTGAAGGGCATATTGAAGAAGGATCAGCCGAGTGGTTCTTGTGGGAGAACAACTCCATTTGGCTCACTAACTTCACACACCATCAGGCTTCCAAGCAGCTCTCAAGGAAACTCAGTTTTCACACTCTATGCTTAGTGCCCTTTGAGTGCCTAGGACTGAAATGAAGCTTGGTGAGCATCCCACACAAACGAATGCTCCACATGCGGGTTTCACATGCCACCAACTCCACATTCTCAGGCAACTTCAGCGCCACAGCCGTTTTCAGATAGCCCTCAATGCAAAGGCTCTAGACGCAAATATTGGTGTGAGAGCTAATTCAATCAAGGAAACACTGCATGTTGGTGAAGAGCATATTGAAGAAGGATCAGCCGAGGGGTTCTTGTGGGAGAACAACTCCATTTGGCTCACTAACTTCACACACCATCAGGCTTCCAAGCAGCTCTCAAGGAAACTCAGTTTTCACACTCTATGCTTAGTGCCCTTTGAGTGCCTAGGACTGAAATGAAGCTTGGTGAGCATCCCACACAAACGAATGCTCCACATGCGGGTTTCACATGCCACCAACTCCACATTCACAGGCAACTTCAGCGCCACAGCTGTTTTCAGATAGCCCTCAATGCAAAGGCTCCAGACGCAAATATTGGTGTGAGAGCTAATTCAATCAAGGAAACACTGCATGTTGGTGAAGGGCATATTGAAGAAGGATCAGCCGAGTGGTTCTTGTGGGAGAACAACTCCATTTGGCTCACTAACTTCACACACCATCAAGGCTTCCAAGCAGCTCTCAAGGAAACTCAGTTTTCACACTCTATGCTTAGTGCCCTTTGAGTGCCTAGGACTGAAATGAAGCTTGGTGAGCATCCCACACAAACGAATGCTCCACATGCGGGTTTCACATGCCACCAACTCCACATTCACAGGCAACTTCACCGCCACAGCTGTTTTCAGATAGCCCTCAATGCAAAGGCTCTAGACGCAAAGATTGGTGTGAGAGCTAATTCAATCAAGGAAACACTGCATGTTGGTGAAGGGCATATTGAAGAAGGATCAGCCGAGTGGTTCTTGTGGGAGAACAACTCCATTTGGCTCACTAACTTCACACACCATCAGGCTTCCAAGCAGCTCTCAAGGAAACTCAGTTTTCACACTCTATGCTTAGTGCCCTTTGAGTGCATTATCTAGGAATGAACCTGGTAGAGCATGCCACACAAACGAATGCTCCACATGCGGGTTTCACATACCACCAACTCCACATTCACAGCAACTTCAGAGCCACAGCATTTTCAGATAGCCCTCAATGCCAAAGGCTCTAGACGCAAATATTGGTGTGAGAGCTAATCCAATCAAGGAAACACTGCATGTTGGTGAAGGGCATATTGAAGAAGGATCAGCCGAGTGGTTCTTGTGGGAGAACAACTCCATTGGCTCACTAACTTCACCCACCATCAGGCTTCCAAGCAGCTCTCAAGGAAACTCAGTTTCACACTCTATGCTTAGTGCCCTTTGAGTGCATTATCTAGGAATGAACCTGGTAGAGCATCCCACACAAACGAATGCTCCACATGCGGGTTTCACATGCCACCAACTCCACATTCTCAGGCAACTTCAGCGCCACAGCCATTTTCAGATAGCCCTCACTGCAAAGGCTCTAGACGCAAATATTGGTGTGAGAGCTAATTCACTCAAGGAAACACTGCATGTTGGTGAAGGGCATATTGAAGAAGGGATCAGCCGACGGGTTCTTGTGGGAGAACAACTCCATTTGGCTCACTAACTTCACACACCATCAGGCTTCCAAGCAGCTCTCAAGGAAACTCAGTTTTCACACTCTATGCTTAGTGCCCTTTGAGTGCCTAGGACTGAAATGAAGCTTGGTGAGATCCCACACAAACGATTGCTCCACATGCGGGTTCACATGCCACCAACTCACATTCACAGGCAACTTCAGCGCATAGCTGTTTTCAGATAGCCCTCAATGCAAAGGCTCTAGACGCAAATATTGGTGTGAGAGCTAATCCAATCAAGGAAACACTGCATGTTGGTGTAAGGCATATTGAAAAAGGATCAGCCGAGTGGTTCTTGTGGGAGAACAACTCCATTTGGCTCTCTAACTTCACACACCATCAGGCTTCCAAGCAGCTCTCAAGGAAACTCCACTTTTCACACTCTATGCTTAGTGCCCTTTGAGTGCATTATCTAGGAATGAACCTGGTAGAGCATCCACACAAACGAATGCTCCACATGCGGGTTTCACATGCCACCAACTCCACATTCACAGGCAACTTCAGCGCCACAGCCGTTTTCAGATAGCCTCAATGCAAGGCTCTAGACTCAAATATTGGTGTGAGAGCTAATTCAATCAAGGAAACACTGCATGTTGGTGAAGGGCATATTGAAGAAGGATCAACCGAGGGGGTTCTTGTGGGAGAACAACTCCATTTGGCTCACTAACTTCACACACCATCAGGCTTCCAAGCAGCTCTCAAGGAACTCAGTTTTCACACTCTATGCTTAGTGCCCTTTGAGTGCCTACGACTGAAATGAAGCTTGGTGAGCATCCCACACAAACGAATGCTCCACATGCGGGTTTCACATGCCACCAACTCCAGCATTCACAGGCAACTTCAGCGCCACAGCTGTTTTCAGATAGCCCTCAATGCAAAGGCTCTAGACGCAAATATTGGTGTGAGAGCTAATTCACTCAAGGAAACACTGCATGTTGGTGAAGGGCATATTGAAGAAGGATCAGCCGACGGGTTCTTGTGGGAGAACAACTCCATTTGGCTCACTAACTTCACACACCATCAGGCTTCCAAGCAGCTCTCAAGGAAACTCAGTTTTCACACTCTATGCTTAGTGCCCTTTGAGTGCATTATCTAGGAATGAACCTGGTAGAGCATCCCACACAAACGAATGCTCCACATGCGGGTTTCACATGCCACCAACTCCACATTCACAGGCAACTTCAGCGCCACAGCCATTTTCAGATAGCCCTCAATGTAAAGCCTCTAGACGCAAATTTTAGTGTGAGAGCTAATTCAATCAAGGAAACACTGCATGTTGGTGAAGGGCATATTGAAGAAGGATCAGCCGAGTGGTTCTTGTGGGAGAACAACTCCATTTGGCTCACTAACTTCACACACCATCAGACTTCCAAGCAGCTCTCAAGGAAACTCAGTTTTCACACTCTATGCTTAGTGCCCTTTGAGTGCATTATCTAGGAATGAACCGGGTAGAGCATCCCACACAAACGAATGCTCCACATGCGGGTTTCACATGCCACCAACTCCACATTCACAGGCAACTTCAGCGCCACAGCCATTTTCAGATAGCCCTCAATGCAAAAGGCTCTAGACGCACATATTGGTGTGAGAGCTAATCCAATCAAGGAAACACTGCATGTTGGTGAAGGGCATATTGAAGAAGGATCAGCCGAGTGGTTCTTGTGGGAGAACAACTCCATTTGGCTCACTAACTTCACCCACCATCAGGCTTCCAAGCAGCTCTCAAGGAAACTCAGTTTTCACACTCTATGCTTAGTGCCCTTTGAGTGCATTATCTAGGAATGAAACCGGGTAGAGCATGCCACACAAACGAATGCTCACATGCGGGTTTCACATGCCACCAACTCCACATTCTCAGGCAACTTCAGCGCCACAGCCATTTTCAGATAGCCCTCAATGCAAAGGCTCTAGACGCAAATATTGGTGTGAGAGCTAGTTCAATCAAGGAAACACTGCATGTTCGTGAAGGGCATATTGAAGAAGGATCAGCCGAGTGGTTCTTGTGGGAGAACAACTCCATTTGGCTCACTAACTTCACACACCATCAGGCTTCCAAGCAGCTCTCAAGGAAACTCAGTTTTCACACTCTATGCTTAGTGCCCTTTGAGTGTCTAGGACTGAAATGAAGCTTGGTGAGCATCCCACACAAACGAATGCTCCACATGCGGTTTTCACATGCCACCAACTCCACATTCACAGGCAACTTCAGCGCCACAGCCGTTTCAGATAGCCCTCAATGCAAAGGCTCTAGACGCAAATATTGGTGTGAGAGCTAATTCAATCAAGGAAACACTGCATGTTGGTGAAGGGCATATTGAAGAAGGATCAGCCGAGTGGTTCTTGTGGAGAACAACTCCATTGGCTCACTAACTTCACACACCATCAGGCTTCCAAGCAGCTCTCAAGGAAACTCAGTTTTCACACTCTATGCTTAGTGCCCTTTGAGTGCCTAGGACTGAAATGAAGCTTGGTTAGCATCCCACACAAACGAATGCTCCACATGCGGGTTTCACATGCCACCAACTCCACATTCACAGGCAACTTCAGCGCCACAGCTGTTTTCAGATAGCCCTCAATGCAAAGGCTCTAGACGCAAATATTGGCGTCAGAGCTAATTCAATCAAGGAAACACTGCATGTTGGTGAAGGGCAATATTGAAGAAGGATCAGCCAAGTGGTTCTTGTGGGAGAACAACTCCATTTGGCTCTCTAACTTCACACACCATCAGGCTTCCAAGCAGCTCTCAAGGAAACTCAGTTTTTACACTCTATGCTTAGTGCCTTTGAGTGCATTATCTAGGAATGAACCTGGTAGAGCATGCCACACAAACGAATGCTCCACATGCGGGTTTCACATGCCACCAACTCCAAATTCTCAGGCAAATTCAGCGCCACAAGCCATTTCAGATAGCCTCAATGCAAAGGCTCTAGACGCAAATATTGGTGTGAGAGCTAATTCACTCAAGGAAACACTGCATGTTGGTGAAGGGCATATTGAAGAAGGATCAAGCCGACGGGTTCTTGTGGGAGAACAACTCCATTTGGCTCACTAACTTCACACACCATCAGGCTTCCAAGCAGCTCTCAAGGGAAACTCAGTTTTCACACTCTATGCTTAGTGCCCTTTGAGTGCCTAGGACTGAAATGAAGCTTGGTGAGCATCCCACACAAACGATTGCTCCACATGCGGGTTTCACATGCCACCAACTCCACATTCACAGGCAACTTCAGCGCCATAGCTGTTTTCAGATAGCCTCAATGCAAAGGCTATAGACGCAAATATTGGTTGTGAGAGCTAATCCAATCAAGGAAACACTGCATGTTGGTGTAAGGCATATTGAAAAAGGATCTGCCGAGTGGTTCTTGTGGGAGAACAACTTCATTTGGCTCTCTAACTTCACACACCATCAGGCTTCCAAGCATCTCTCAATGAAACTCAGTTTTTACACTCTATGCTTAGTGCCCTTTTGAGTGCATTATCTAGGAATGAACCTGGTAGAGCATGCCACACAAACGAATGCTCCACATGCGGGTGTCACATGCCACCAACTCCACATTCTCAGGCAAATTCAGCGCCACAGCCATTTTCAGATAGCCCTCAATGCAAAGGCTCTAGACGCAAATATTGGTGGTGAGAGCTAATTCAATCAAGGAAACACTGCATGTTGGTGAAGGCATATTGAAGAAGGATCAGCCGAGTGGTTCTTGTGGGAGAACAACTCCATTTGGCTCACTAACTTCACCCACATCAGGCTTCCAAGCAGCTCTCAAGGAAACTCAGGTTTTCACACTCTATGCTTTGTGCCCTTTGAGTGCCTAGGACTGAAATGAAGCTTGGTGAGCATCCCACACAAACGAATGCTCCACATGCGGGTTTCACATGCCACCAACTCCCACATTCTCAGGCAACTTCAGCGCCACAGCCGTTTTCAGATAGCCCTCAATGCAAAGGCTCTAGACGCAAATATTGGTGTGAGAGCTAATTCAATCAAGGAAACACTGCATGTTGGTGAAGGGCATATTGAAGAAGGATCAGCCGAGTGGTTCTTGTGGGAGAACAACTCCATTTGGCTCACTAACTTCACACACCATCAGGCTTCCAAGCAGCTCTCAAGGAAACTCAGTTTTCACACTCTATGCTTAGTGCCCTTTGAGTGCCTAGGACTGAAATGAAAGCTTGGTGAGCATCCCACACAAACGAATGCTCCACATGCGGGTTTCACATGCCACCAACTCCACATTCACAGGCAACTTCAGCGCCACAGCCGTTTTCAGATAGCCCTCAATGCAAAGGCTCTAGACGCAAATATTGGTGTGAGAGCTAATTCAATCAAGGAAACACTGCATGTTGGTGAAAGGCATATTGAAAAAGGATCAGCCGAGTGGTTCTTGTGGGAGAACAACTCCATTTGGCTCACTAACTTCACCCACCATCAGGCTTCCAAGCAGCTCTCAAGGAAACTCAGTTTTCACACTCTATGCTTAGTGCCCATTGAGTGCATTATCTAGGAATGAACATGGTAGAGCATCCCACACAAACGAATGCTCCACATGCGGGTTTCACATGCCACCAACTCCACATTCACAGGCAACTTCAGCGCCACAGCCATTTTCAGATAGCCCTCAATGCAAAGCCTCTAGACGCAAATTTTAGTGTGAGAGCTAATTCAATCAAGGAAACACTGCATGTTGGTGAAGGGCATCTTGAAGAAGGATCAGCACGAGTGGTTCTTGTGGCGAGAACAACTCCATTTGGCTCACTAACTTCACACAGCATCAGACTTACAAGCAGCTCTCAAGGAAAACTCAGTTTTTACACTCTATGCTTAGTGCCCTTTGAGTGCATTATCTAGGAATGAACCGGGTAGAGCATCCCACACAAACGAATGCTCCACATGCGGGTTTCACATGCCACCAACTCCACATTCACAGGCAACTTCAGCGTCACAGCCATTTTCAGATAGCCCTCAATGCAAAGGCTCTAGACGCACATATTGGTGTGAGAGCTAATCCAATCATGGAAACACCTGCATGTTGGTGAAGGGCATATTGAAGAAGCATCAGCCGAGTGGTTCTTGTGGGAGAACAACTCCATTTGGCTCACTAACTTCACCCACCATCAGGCTTCCAAGCAGCTCTCAAGGAAACTCAGTTTTCACACTCTATGCTTAGTGCCCTTTGAGTGCATTATCTAGGAATGAACCTGGTAGAGCATCCCACACAAACGAATGCTCCACATGCGGGGTTTCACATGCCACCAACTCCACATTCTCAGGCAACTTCAGCGCCACAGCCATTTTCAGATAGCCCCTCACTGCAAAGGCTCTAGACGCAAATATTGGTGTGAGAGCTAATTCACTCAAGGAAACACTGCATGTTGGTGAAGGGCATATTGAAGAAGGATCAGCCAAGTGGTTCTTGTGGGAGAACAACTCCATTTGGCTCACTAAACTTCACACACCATCAGGCTTCCAAGCAGCTCTCAAGGAAACTCAGTTTTCACACTCTATGCTTAGTGGCCCTTTGAGTGCCTAGGACTGAAATGAAGCGTGGTGAGCATCCACACAAACGATTGCTCCACATGCGGGTTTCAACATGCCACCAACTCCACATTCACAGGCAACTTCAGCGCCATAGCTTTTTTCAGATAGCCCTCAATGCAAAGGCTCCTAGACGCAATATATTGGTGTGAGAGCTAATCCAATCAAGAAACACTGCATGTGGTGTAAGGCATATTGAAAAAGGATCAGCCGAGTGGTTCTTGTGGGAGAACAACTCCATTTGGCTCTCTAACTTCACACACCATCAGGCTTCCAAGCAGCTCTCAAGGAAACTCAGTTTTCACACTCTATGCTTAGTGCCCTTTGAGTGTCTAGGACTGAAATGAAGCTTGGTGAGCATCCCACACAAACGAATGCTCCACATGCGGGTTTAACATGCCACCAACTCCACATTCACAGGCAACTTCAGCGCCACAGCCATTTTCATAGAGCCCTCAATGCAAAGCCTCTAGACGCAAATTTTAGTGTGAGAGCTAATTCAATCAAGGAAACACTGCAATGTTGGTGAAGGGCATATTGAAGAAGGATCAGCCGAGTGGTTCTTGTGGGAGAACAACTCCATTTGGCTCACTAACTTCACACACCGTCAGGGCTTACAAGCAGCTCTCAAGGAAACTCAGTTTTTACACTCTATGCTTAGTGCCCTTTGAGTGCATTATCTAGGAATGAACCGGGTAGAGCATCCCACACAAACGAATGCTCCACATGCGGGTTTCACATGCCACCAACTCACATTCACAGGCAACTTCAGCGCCACAGCCATTTTCAGATAGGCCTCAATGCAAAGGCTCTAGACGCACATATTGGTGTGAGAGCTAATCCAATCAAGGAAACACCTGCATGTTGGTGAAGGGCATATTGAAGAAGGATCAGCCGAGTGGTTCTTGTTGGAGAACAACACCATTTGGCTCACTAACTTCACACACCATCAGGCTTCCAAGCAGCTCTCAAGGAAACTCACTTTCACACTCTATGCTTAGTGCCCTTTGAGTGCCTAGGACTGAAATGAAGCTTGGTGAGCATCCCACACAAACGAATGCTCCACATGCGGGTTTCACATGCCATCCAACTCCACATTCACAGGCAACTTCAGCGCCACAGCCGTTTTCAGATAGCCTCAATGCAAAGGCTCTAGACGCAAATATTGGTGTGAGAGCTAATTCAATCAAGGAAACACTGCATGTTGGTGAAGGGCATATTGAAGAAGGATCAGCCCGAGTGGTTCTTGTTGGAGAACAACTCCATTTGGCTCACTAGACTTCACACACCATCAGGCTTCCAAGCAGCTCTCAAGGAAACTCAGTTTCACACTCTATGCTTAGTGCCCTTTGAGTGCATTATCTAGGAATGAACCTGGTAGAGCATCCCACACAAACGAATGCTCACATGCGGGTTTCACATGCCACAACTCCACATTCACAGGCAACTTCAGAGCCACAGCCATTTTCAGATAGCCCTCATTGCCAAAGGCTCTAGACGCAAATATTGGTGTGAGAGCTAATCCAATCAAGGAAACACTGCATGTTGGTGTAAGGGCATATTGAAGAAGGATCAGCCGAGTGGGTTCTTGTGGCGAGAACAACTCCATTTGGCTCACTAACTTCACCCACCATCAGGCTTCCAAGCAGCTCTCAAGGAAACTCAGTTTTCACACTCTATGCTTAGTGTACTTTGAGTGCATTATCTAGGAATGAACCTGGTAGAGCATGCCACACAAACGAATGCTCCACATGCGGGTTTTCACATGCCACCAACTCCACATTCTCAGGCAACTTCAGCGCCACAGCCATTTTCAGATAGCCCTCACTGCAAAGGCTCTAGACGCAAATATTGGTGTGAGAGCTAATTCCCTCAAGGAAACACTGCATGTTGGTGAAGGGCATATTGATGAAGGATCAGCCGAGGGGTTCTTGTGGGAGAACAACTCCATTTGGCTCACTAACTTCACACACCATCAGGCTTCCAAGCAGCTCTCAAGGAATCTCAGTTTTCACACTCTATGCTTAGTGCCCTTTGAGTGTCTAGGACTGAAATGAAGCTTGGTGAGCATCCCACACAACGAATGCTCCACATTGCGGTTTTCACATGCCACCAACTCCACATTCACAGGCAACTTCAGCGCCACAGCCGTTTTCAGATAGCCCCTCAATGCAAAGGCTCTATACGCAATATTGGTGTGAGAGCTAATTCACTCAAGGGAGAACACTACATGTTGGTGAAGGGCATAGTTGAAGAAGGATCAGCCGAGTGGTTCTTGTGGGAGAACAACTCCATTTGGCTCACTAACTTCACACACCATCAGGCTTCCAAGCAGCTCTCAAGGAAACTCACTTTTCGACACTGCTATGCTTAGTGCCCTTTGAGTGCCTAGGACTGAAATGAAGCTTGGTGAGCATCCCACACAAACGAATGCTCCACATGCGGGTTTCACATGCCACCAACTCCACATTCACAGGCAACTTCAGCGCCACAGCTGTTTTCAGATAGCCCCTCAATGCAGAAGGCTCTAGACGCTAATATTGGCGTCAGAGCTAATCCATCAAGGAAACACTGCCATGTTGGTTGAAGGGCATATTGAAAAAGGATCAGCCGAGTGGTTCTTGTGGGAGAACAACTCCATTGGCTCTCTAACTTCACACACCATCAGGCTTCCAAGCATCTCTCAATGAAACTCAGTTTTTACACTCTGATGCTTAGTGCCCTTTGAGTGCATTATCTAGGAATGAACCTGGTAGAGCATCCCACACAAACGACATGCTCCACATGCGGGTTTCACATGCCACCAACTCCACATTCACAGGCAACTTCAGCGCCACAGCCGTTTTCAGATAGCCCTCAATGCAAAGGCTCTAGACGCAAATATTGGTCGGTGAGAGCTAATCCAATCAAGGAAACACTGCATGTTGGTGAAGGGGCATATTGAAGAAGGATCAGCCGAGTGGTCTTGTGGGAGAACAACTCCAATTGGCTCACTAACTTCACCCACCATCAGGCTTCCAAGCAGCTCTCAAGGAAACTGAGTTTTCCACACTCTATGCCTTAGTGCCCTTTGAGTGCCTACGACTGAAATGAAGCTTGGTCGAGCATCCCACACAAACGAATGCTCCACATGCGGGTTTCACATGCCACCAACTCCACATTCACAAGGCAACTTCAGCGCCACAGCCGTTTTCAGATAGCCCTCAATGCAAAGGCTCTAGACGCAAATATTGGTGTGAGAGCTAATTCAATCAAGGAAACACTGCATGTTGGTGAAGGGCATATTGAAGAAGGATCAGCCGAGTGGTTCTTGTGGTGAAAACTCCATTTGGCTCACTAACTTCACACACCATCAGGCTTCCAAGCAGCTCTCAAGGAAACCTCAGTTGTCACACTCTATGCTTAGTGCCTTTGAGTGCCTAGGACTGAAATGAAGATTGGTGAGCATCCCACACAAACGAATGCTCCACATGCGGGTTTCACATGCCACCAACTCCACATTCACAGGCAACTTCAGCGCCACAGCCGTTTTCAGATAGCCCTCAATGCAAAGGCTCTAGACGCAAATATTGGTGTGAGAGCTAATTCACTCAAGGAAACACTGCATGTTGGTGAAGGGCATATTGAAGAAGGATCAGCCGAGGGGTTCTTGTGGGAGAACAACTCCATTTGGCTCACTAACTTCACACACCATCAGGCTTCCAAGCAGCTCTCAAGGAAACTCAGTTTTCACACTCTATGCTTAGTGCCCTTTGTGTGCCTAGGACTGAAATGAAGCTA
>NW_026698123.1:0-79242 GCF_030435755.1 Ochotona princeps
TTGAAAACTGAGTTTCCTTGAGGAGCTGCTTGGAAGCCTGATGGTGTGTGAAGTTAGTGAGCCAAATGGAGTTGTTCTCCCACAAGAACCACTCGGCTGATCCTTCTTCAATATGCCCTTCACCAACATGCAGTGTCCCTTGATTGAATTAGCTCTCACACCAATATTTGCGTCTAGAGCCTTTGCATTGAGGGCTATCTGAAAACGGCTGTGGCGCTGAGTTGCCTGTGAATGTGGAGTTGGTGGCATGTGAAACCCGCATGTGGAGCATTCGTTTTGTGTGGAATGCTCTACCAGCTTCATTCCCAGATAATGCACTAAACGGGCACTAAGCATAGAGTGTGAAAACTGAGCTTCCTTGAGAGCTGCTTGGAAGCCTGATGGTGTGTGAAGTTAGTGAGCCAAATGGAGTTGTTCTCCCTCAAGAACCACTCGGCTGATCCTTCTTCAATATGCCCTCACCAACAATGCAGTGTTTCCTTGATTGAATTAGCTCTCACACCAATATTTGCGTCTAGAGCCTTTGCATTGAGTGCTATCTGAAAACGGCTGTGGCACTGAGTTGCTGTGAATGTGGAGTTGGTGGCATGTGAAACCCGCAAGTGGAGCATTCGTTTGTGTGGGATGTTCTACATGTTCATTCCTAGATAATGTAATCAAAGGGCACTAAGCATAGAGTGTGAAAACTGAGTTTCCTTGAGAGCTGCTTGAAGCCTGATGGTGTGTGAAGTTAGTGAGCCAAATGGAGTTGTTCTCCCACAAGAACCACTCGGCTGATCCTTCTTCAATATGCTCTTCACAACATGCAGTGTTTCCTTGATTGAATTAGTTCTCACACCAATATTTGCATCTAGAGCCTTTGCTTTGAGGGCTATCTGAAAACGGCTGTGGCGCTGAAGTTGCCTGTGAATGTGGAGTTGGTGGCATGTGAAACCCGCATGTGGAGCATTCGTTTGTGTGGGCTCTCTACCAGGTTCATTCCTAGATAATGTACTCAAAGGGCATTAAGCATAGAGTGTAAAAACTGAGTTTCCTTGAGAGCTGCTTGGAAGCCTGATGGTGTGTGAAGTTAGTGAGCCAAATGGAGTTGTTCTGCACAAGAACCACTCGGCTGATCCTTCTTCAATATGCCCTTCACCAACATGCAGTGTTTCCTTGATTGAATTAGCTCTCACACCAATATTTGCGTCTAGAGCCTTTGCATTGAGGGCTATCTGAAAACGGCTGTGGCGCTGAAGTTGCCTGTGAATGTGGAGTTGGTGGCATGTGAAACCCGCATGTGGAACATTCGTTTGTGTGGGATGCTCTACCAGGTTCATTCCTAGATAATGCACTCAAAGGGCACTAAGCATAGACGTGTAAAAACTGAGTTTCCTTGAGAGCTGCTTGGAAGCCTGATGGTGTGTGAAGTTAGTGAGCCAAATGGAGTTGTTGTCCCACAAGAACCACTCGGCTGATCCTTCTTCAATATGCCCTTCACCACCATGCAGTGTTTCCTTGATTGAATTAGCTCTCACACCAATATTTGCGTCTAGAGCCTTTGCATTGAGGGCTATCTGAAAACGGCTGTGGCGCTGAGGTTGCTGTGAATGTGGAGTTGGGTGGCATGTGAAACCCGCATGTGGAGCATTCGTTTGTGTTGATGCTCTACCAGGTTCATTTCAGTCCTAGCCATACAAAGGGCACTAAGCATAGAGTGTGAAAACTGAGTTTCCTTGAGAGCTGCTTGGAAGCCTGATGGTTGTGAAGTTAGTGAGCCAAATGAGTTGTTCTCCCACAAGAACCACTTGGCTGATCCTTCTTCAATATGCCCTTCACCAACATGCAGTGTTTCCTGATTGAATTAGCTCTCACACCAATATTTGCGTCCTAGAGCCTTTGCATTGAGGGCTATCTGAAAATGGCTGTGGCACTGAAGTTGCCTGTGAATGTGGAGTTGGTGGCATGTGAAACCCGCATGTGCAGCATTCGTTTCTGTGGATGCTCTACCAGTTCATTTCAGTCCTACCCATACAAAGGGCACTAAGCATAGAGTGTGAAAACTGAGTTTCTTGAGAGCTGCTTGGAAGCCTGATGGTGTGTGAAGTTAGTGAGCCAAATGGAGTTGTTCTCCCTATAGAACCACCTCGGCTGATCCTTCTTCAATATGCCCTCACCAACATGCAGTGTTTTCCTTGATTGAATTAGCTCCTCACACAAATTTGCGTCTAGAGCCTTTGCATTGAGTGCTATCTGAAAACGGCTGTGGCACTGAAGTTGCCTGTGAATGTGGAGTTGGTGCATGTGAAACCCGCAAGTGGAGCATTCGTTTGTGTGGGATGTTCTACCAGGTTCATTTCCTAGATAATGTAATCAAAGGTCACTAAGCATAGAGTGTGAAAACTGAGTTTCCTTGAGAGCTGCTTGGAAGCCTGATGGTGTGTGAAGTTAGTGATCAAATGAGTTGTTCTCCCACAAGAACCACTCGGCTGATCCTTCTTCAATATGCTCTTCACCACATGCAGTGGTTTTCTGATTGAATTAGTTCTCACACCAATATTTGCATCTAGAGCCTTTGCTTTGAGGGCTATCTGAAAACGGCTGTGGCGCTGAAGTTGCCTGTGAATGTGGAGTTGGTGGCATGTGAAACCCGCATGTGGAGCATTCGTTTGTGTGGATGCTCTACCAGGTTCATTCCTAGATAATGTACTCAAAGGGCATTAAGCATAGAGTGTAAAAACTGAGTTTCCTTGAGAGCTGCTTGGAAGCCTGATGGTGTGTGAAGTTAGTGAGCCAAATGGAGTTGTTCTGCCACAAGAACCACTCGGGCTGATCCTTCTTCAATATGCCCTTCCCCACATGCAGTGTTTCCTTGATTGAATTAGCTCTCACACCAATATTTGCGTCTAGAGCCTTTGCATTGAGGGCTATCTGAAAACGGCTGTGGCGCTGAAGTTGCCTGTGAATGTGGAGTTGGTGGCATGTGAAACCCGCATGTGGAGCATTCGTTTGTGTGGATGCTCTACCAGGTTCATTCCTAGATAATGCACTCAAAGGGCACTAAGCATAGAGTGTAAAAACTGAGTTTCCTTGAGAGCTGCTTGGAAGCCTGATGGTGTGTGAAGGTTAGTGAGCCAAATGGAGTTGTTCTCCCACAAGAACCACTCGGCTGATCCTTCTTCAATATGCCCTTCACCAACATGCAGTGTTTCCTTGATTGAATTAGCTCTCACACCAATATTTGCGTCTAGAGCCTTTGCATTGAGGGCTATCTTAAAACGGCTGTGGCGCTGAAGTTGCCTGTGAATGTGGAGTTGGTGGCATGTGAAACCCGCATGTGGAACATTCGTTTGTGTGGGATGCTCATACCAGGTTCATTCCTAGATAATGCACTCAAAGGGCACTAAGCATAGAGTGTAAAACTGAGTTTCCTTGAGAGCTGCTTGGAAGCCTGATGGTGTGTGACAGTTAGTGAGCCAATGGAGTTGTTCTCCCACAAGAACCACTCGGCTGATCCTTCTTCAATATGCCCTTCACCAACATGCAGTGTTTCCTTGATTGAATTAGCTCTCACACCAATATTTGCGTCTAGAGCCTTTGCATTGAGGGCTATCTGAAAACGGCTGTGGCGCTGAGGTTGCCTGTGAATGTGGAGTTGGTGGCATGTGAAACCCGCATGTGGAGCATTCGTTTGTGTTGGATGCTCTACCAGGTTCATTTCAGTCCTAGCCATACAAAGGGCACTAAGCATAGAGTGTGAAAACTGAGTTTCCTTGAGAGCTGCTTGGAAGCCTGATGTGTGTGAAGTTAGTGAGCCAAATGGAGTTGTTCTCCAGACAAGAACCACTTGGCTGATCCTTCTTCAATATGCCCTTCACCAACATGCAGTGTTTCCTTGATTGAATTAGCTCTCACACCAATATTTGCGTCTAGAGCGTTTGCATTGAGGGCTATCTGAAAATGGCTGTGGCGCTGAAGTTGCCTGTGAATGTGGAGTTGGTGGCATGTGAAACCGCATGTGCAGGCATTCGTTTCTGTGGGATGCTCTACCAGGTTCATTTCAGTCCTACCCATACAAAGGGCACTAAGCATAGCGTGTGAAAACTGAGTTTCCTTGAGAGCTGCTTGGAAGCCTGATGGTGTGTGAAGTTAGTGAGCCAAATGGAGTTGTTCTCCCTATAGAACCACTCGGCTGATCCTTCTTCAATATGCCCTCACCAACATGCAGTGTTTCCTTGATTGAATTAGCTCTCACACCAATATTTGCGTCTAGAGCCTTTGCATTGAGTGCTATCTGAAAAACGGCTGTGGCACTGAAGTTGCCTGTGAATGTGGAGTTGGTGGCATGTGAAACCCGCAAGTGGAGCATTCGTTTGTGTGGGATGTTCTACCAGGTTCATTCCTAGATAATGTAATCAAGGTCACTAAGCATAGAGTGTGAAAACTGAGTTTCCTTGAGAGCTGCTTGGAAGCCTGATGGTGTGTGAAGTTAGTGATCAAATGGAGTTGTTCTCCCACAAGAACCACTCGGCTGATCCTTCTTCAATATGCCTCTTCACCAACATGCAGTGTTTTCTTGATTGAATTAGTTCTCACACCAATATTTGCATCTAGAGCCTTTGCTTTGAGGGCTATCTGAAAACGGCTGTGGCGCTGAAGTTGCCTGTGAATGTGGAGTGGTGGCATGTGAAACCCGCATGTGGAGCATTCGTTTGTGTGGGATGCTCTACCAGGTTCATTCCTAGATAATGTACTCAAAGGGCATTAAGCATAGAGTGTAAAAACTGAGTTTCCTTGAGAGCTGCTTGGAAGCCTGATGGTGTGTGAAGTTAGTGAGCCAAATGGAGTTGTTCTGCCACAAGACCACTCGGCTGATCCTTCTTCAATATGCCCTTCACAACATGCAGTGTTTCCTTGATTGAATTAGCTCTCACACCAATATTTGCGTCTAGAGCCTTTGCATTGAGGCTATCTGAAAACGGCTGTGGCGCTGAAGTTGCCTGTGAATGTGGAGTTGGTGGCATGTGAAACCCGCATGTGGAGCATTCGTTGTGTGGGATGCTCTACCAGGTTCATTCCTAGATAATGCACTCAAAGGGCACTAAGCATAGAGTGTAAAAACTGAGTTCTTGAGAGCTGCTGGAAGCCTGATGGTGTGTGAAGTTAGTGAGCCAAATGGAGTTGTTCTCCCACAAGAACCACTCGGCTGATCCTTCTTCATTATGCCCTTCACCAACATGCAGTGTTTCCTTGATTGAATTAGCTCTCACACCAATATTTGCGTCTAGAGCCTTTGCTTTGAGGCTATCTGAAAACGGCTGTGGCGCTGAGGTTGCCTGTGAAATGTGGAGTTGGTGGCATGTGAAACCGCATGTGAGCATTCGTTTGTGTTGGATGCTCTACCAGTTCATTTCAGTCCTAGCCATACAAAGGGCACTAAGCATAGAGTGTGAAAAAAACTGAGTTTCCTTGAGAGCTGCTTGGAAGCCTGATGGTGTGTGAAGTTAGTGAGCAAATGGAGTTGTTCTCCCACAAGAACACTCGCTGATCCTTCTTCAATATGCCCTTCACCAACATGCAGTGTTTCCTTGATTGAATTAGCTCTCACACCAATATTTGCGTCTAGAGCCTTTGCTTTGAGGGCTATCTGAAAACGGCTGTGGCGCTGAGGTTGCTGTGAATGTGGAGTTGTGGCATGTGAAACCCGCATGTGGAGCATTCGTTTGTGTGGGATGCTGACCAAGATTCATTCAGTCCTAGGCACACAAAGAGCACTAAGCATAGAGTGTGAAAACTGAGTTTCCTTGAGAGCTGCTTGGAAGCCTGATGGTGTGTGAAGTTAGTGAGCCAAATGGAGTTGTTCTCCACAAGAACCACTCGGCTGCTCCTTCTTCAATATGCCCTTCACCAACATGCAGTGTTTCCTTGATTGAATTAGCTCTCACACCAATATTTGCGTCTAGAGCCTTTGCATTGAGGGCTATCTGAAAACGGCTGTGGCGCTGAAGTTGCCTGTGAATGTGGAGTTGGTGGCATGTGAAACCCGCATGTGAGCATTCGTTTGTGTGGGATGCTGACCAAGATTCATTTCAGTCCTAGGCACACAAAGAGCACTAAGCATAGAGTGTGAAAACTGAGTTTCCTTGAGAGCTGCTTGGAAGCCTGATGGTGTGTGAAGTTAGTGAGCCAAATGGAGTGTTCTCCCACAAGAACCACTCGGCTGATCCTTCTTCAATATGCCCTTCACCAACATGCAGTGTTTCCTTGATTGAATTAGCTCTCACACCAATATTTGCGTCTAGAGCCTTTGCATTGAGGGCTATCTGAAAACGGCTGTGGCGCTGAGGTTGCCTGTGAATGTGGAGTTGGTGGCATGTGAAACCCGCATGTGAGCATTCGTTTGTGTTGGATGCTCTACCAGGTCATTTCAGTCCAACCCATACAAAGGGCACTAAGCATAGAGTGTGAAAACTGAGTTTCCTGAGAGCTGCTTGGAAGCCTGATGGTGTGTGAAGTTAGTGAGCCAAATGAGTTGTTCTCCCACAAGACCACTTGGCTGATCCTTCTTCAATATGCCCTTCACCAACATGCAGTGTTTCCTTGATTGAATTAGCTCTCACACCAATATTGCGTCTAGAGCCTTTGCATTGAGGGCTATCTGAAAACGGCTGTGGCGCTGAGTTGCCTGTGAATGTGGAGTTGGTGGCATGTGAAACCCGCATGGGGGAGCATTCGTTTGTGTGGATGCTCTACCAGGTTCATTTCAGTCCTACCCATACAAAGGGCACTAAGCATAGAGTGTGAAAACTGAGTTTCCTTGAGAGCTGCTTGGAAGCCTGATGGTGTGTGAAGTTAGTGAGCCAAATGGAGTTGTTCTGCCACAAGAACCACTCGGCTGATCCTTCTTCAATATGCCCTTCACCAACATGCAGTGTTTCCTTGATTGAATTAGCTCTCACACCATATTTGCGTCTAGAGCCTTTGCATTGAGGGCTATCTGAAAACGGCTGTGGTGCTGAAGTTGCCTGTGAATGTGGAGTTGGTGGCATGTGAAACCCGCATGTGCAGGCATTCGTTTCTGTGGGATGCTCTACCAGGTTCATTTCAGTCCTACCCATACAAAGGGCACTAAGCATAGAGTGTGAAAACTGAGTTTCCTTGAGAGCTGCTTGGAAGCCTGATGGTGTGTGAGTTAGTGAGCCAAATGGAGGTTGTTCTGCCACAAGAACCACTCGGCTAGATCCTTCTCAATATGCCCTTCACCCAACATGCAGTGTTTCCTTGATTGAATTAGCTCTCAACAATATTTGCGTCTAGAGCCTTTGCATTGAGGGCTATCTGAAACGGCTGTGGTGCTGAAGTTGCCTGTGAATGTGGAGTTGGTGGACATGTGAACCCGCATGTGCAGCATTCGTTTCTGTGGGATGCTCTACCAGGTTCATTTCAGTCCTACCCATACAAAGGGCTCTAAGCATAGCGTGTGAAAACTGAGTTTCCTTGAGAGCTGCTTGGAAGCCTGATGGTGTGTGAAGTTAGTGAGCCAAATGGAGTTGTTCTCCCACAAGAACCACTCGGCTGATCCTTCTTCAATATGCCCTTCACCAACATGCAGTGTTCCTTGATTGAATTAGCTCTCACACCAATATTTGCGTCTAGAGCCTTTGCATTGAGGGCTATCTGAAAACGGCTGTGGCGCTGAAGTTGCCTGTGAATGTGGAGTTGGTGGTATGTGAAACCCGCATGTGGAGCATTCGTTTGTGTGGGATGCTCTACCAGGTTCATTTCAGTCCTAGCCATACAAAGGGCACTAAGCATAGAGTGTGAAAACTGAGTTTCCTTGAGAGCTTCTTGGAAGCCTGATGGTGTGTGAAGTTAGTGAGCCAAATGGAGTTGTTCTCCCACAAGAACCACTTGGCTGATCCTTCTTCAATATGCCCTTCACCAACATGCAGTGTTTCCTTGATTGAATTAGCTCTCACACCAATATTTGCGTCTAGAGCCTTTGCATTGAGGGCTATCTGAAAACGGCTGTGCGCTGAAGTTGCCTGTGAATGTGGAGTTGTGGCATGTGAAACCCGCATGTGAGCATTCGTTTGTGTGTGATGCTCTACCAGGTTCATTTCAGTCCTAGCCATACAAAGGGCACTAAGCATAGAGTGTGAAAACTGAGTTTCCTTGAGAGCTGCTTGGAAGCCTGATGGTGTGTGAAGTTAGTGAGCCAAATGGAGTTGTTGTCCCACAAGAACCACTCGGCTGATCCTTCTTCATATGCCCTTCACCAACATGCAGTGTTTCCTTGATTGAATTAGCTCTCACACCAATATTTGCGTCTAGAGGCTTTGCATTGAGGGCTATCTGAAAACGGTTGTGGCGCTGAAGTTGCCTGTGAATGTGGAGTTGGTGGCATGTGAAACCCGCATGTGCAGCATTCGTTTCTGTGGGATGCTCTACCAGGTTCATTTCAGTCCTACCCATACAAAGGGCACTAAGCATAGCGTGTGAAAACTGAGTTTCCTTGAGAGCTGCTTGGAAGCCTGATGGTGTGTGAAGTTAGTGAGCCAAATGGAGTTGTTCTCCCACAAGAACCACTCGGCTGATCCTTCTTCAATATGCCCTTCACCAACATGCAGTGTTTCCTTGATTGAATTAACTCTCACACAATATTTGCGTCTAGAGCCTTTGCATTGAGGCTATCTGAAAACGGCTGTGGCGCTGAAGTTGCCTGTGAATGTGGACTTGGTGGCATGTGAAACCCGCATTTGAGCATTCGTTTGTGTGGAATGCTCTACCAGCTTCATTCCCAGATAATGCACTAAACGGGCACAAAGCATAGAGAGTGTGAAAACTGAGCTTCCTTGAGAGCTGCTTGGAAGCCTGATGGTGTGTGAAGTTAGTGAGCCAAATGGAGTTGTTCTCCCACAAGAACCACTCGGCTGATCCTTCTTCAATATGCCTTCACCAACATGCAGTGTTTCCTTGATTGAATTAGCTCTCACACCAATATTTGCGTCTAGAGCCTTTGCATTGAGTGCTATCTGAAAACGGCTGTGGCACTGAACTTGCCTGTGAATGTGGAGTTGGTGGCATGTGAAACCCGCAAGTGGAGCATTCGTTTGTGTGGGATGTTCTACCATGTTCATTCCTAGATAATGTAATCAAAGGGCACTAAGCATAGAGTGTGAAAACTGAGTTTCCTTGAGAGCTGCTTGGAAGCCTGATGGTGTGTGAAGTTAGTGAGCCAATGGAGTTGTTCTCCACAAGAACCACTCGCTGATTCTTCTTCAATATGCTCTTCACCAACATGCAATGTTTCCTTGATTGAATTAGTTCTCACACCAATATTTGCATCTAGAGCCTTTGCATTGAGGGCTATCTGAAAACGGCTGTGGCGCTGAAGTTGCCTGTGAATGTGGAGTTGGTGGCATGTGAAACCCGCATGTGGAGCATCGTTTGTGTGGGATGCTCTACCAGGTTCATTCCCAGATAATGCACTAAACGGGCACTAAGCATAGAGTGTGAAAACTGAGTTTCCTTGAGAGCTGCTTGGAAGCCTGATGGTGTGTGAAGTTAGTGAGCAAATGGAGTTGTTCTCCCACAAGAACCACTCGGCTGATCCTTCTTCAATATGCCCTTCACCAACATGCAGTGTTTCCTTGATTGAATTAGCTCTCACACCAATATTTGCGTCTAGAGCCTTTGCATTGAGGGCTATCTGAAAACGGCTGTGGCGCTGAAGTTGCCTGTGAATGTGGAGTTGGTGGCATGTGAAACCCGCAAGTGGAGCTTTCGTAAGTGTGGATGCTCTACCATGTTCATTTCTAGATAATGTACTCAAGGGCATTAAGCATAGAGTGTAAAAACTGAGTTTCCTTGAGAGCTGCTTGGAAGCCTGATGGTGTGTGAAGTTAGTGAGCCAAATGGAGTTGTTCTCCCACAAGAACCACTCGGCTGATCCTTCTTCAATATGCCCTTCACCAACATGCAGTGTTTCCTTGATTGAATTAGCTCTCACACCAATATTTGCGTCTAGAGCCTTTGCATTGAGGGCTATCTGAAAACGGCTGTGGCGCTGAAGTTGCCTGTGAATGCGGAGTTGGTGGCATGTGAAACCCGCATGTGGAGCATTCGTTTGTGTGGGATGCTCTACCAGGTTCATTCCTAGATAATGCACTCAAAGGGCACTAAGCATAGAGTGTGAAAACTGAGTTTCCTTGAGAGCTGCTTGGAAGCCTGATGGTGTGTGAAGTTAGTGAGCCAAATGAGTTGTTCTCCCACAAGAACCACTCGGCTGATCCTTCTTCAATATGCCCTTCACCAACATGCAGTGTTTCCTTGATTGAATTAGCTCTCACACCAATATTTGCATCTAGAGCCTTTGCATTGCGGGCTATCTGAAAACGGCTGTGGCGCTGAAGTTGCCTGTGAATGTGGAGTTGGTGGCATGTGAAACCCGCATGTGGAGCATTCGTTTGTGTGTGATGCTCACCAGGTTCATTCTTAGATAATGCACTCAAAGGGCACTAAGCATAGAGTGTGAAAACTGAGTTTCCTTGAGAGCTGCTTGGAAGCCTGATGGTGTGTGAAGTTAGTGAGGCAAATGGAGTTGTTCTCCCACAAGAACCACTCGGCTGATCCTTCTTCAATATGCCCTTACCAAATGCAGTGTTTCCTTGATTGAATTAGCTCTCACACCAATATTTGCGTCTAGAGCCTTTGCATTGAGGGCTATCTGAAAACGGCTGTGGCGCTGAAGTTGCCTGTGAATGTCGAGTTGGTGGCATGTGAAACCCGCATGTGGAGCATTCGTTTGTGTGGGATGCTCTACCAGGTTCATTTCAGTCCTAGCCATACAAAGGCACTAAGCATAGAGTGTGAAAACTGAGTTTCCTTGAGAGCTGCTTGGAAGCCTGATGGTGTGTGAAGTTAGTGAGCCAAATGGAGTTGTTGTCCCACAAGAACCACTCGGCTGATCCTTCTTCAATATGCCCTTCACCAACATGCAGTGTTTCCTTGATTGAATTAGCTCTCACAACCAATATTTGCGTCTAGAGCCTTTGCATTGAGGGCTATCTGAAAACGGCTGTGCGCTGAAGTTGCCTGTGAATGTGACTTGGTGGCATGTGAAACCCGCATTTGGAGCATTCGTTTGTGTGGAATGCTCTACCAGCTTCATTCCCAGATAATGCACTAAACGGGCACTAAGCATAGAGTGTGAAAACTGAGCTTCCTTGAGAGCTGCTTGGAAGCCTGATGGTGTAAAACTGAGCTTCCTTGAGAGCTGCTTGGAAGCCTGATGGTGTGTGAAGTTAGTGAGCCAAATGGAGTTGTTCTCCCTCAAGAACCACTCGGCTGATCCTTCTTCAATATGCCCTTCACCAACATGCAGTGTTTCCTTGATTGAATTAGCTCTCACACCAATATTTGCGTCTAGAGCCTTTGCATTGAGGGCTATCTGAAAACGGCTGTGGCACTGAAGTTGCCTGTGAATGTGGAGTTGGTGGCATGTGAAACCCGCAAGTGGAGCATTCGTTTGTGTGGGATGTTCTACCATGTTCATTCCTAGATAATGTAATCAAAGGGCACTAAGCATAGAGTGTGAAAACTGAGTTTCCTTGAGAGCTGCTTGGAAGCCTGATGGTGTGTGAAGTTAGTGAGCCAAATGGAGTTGTTCTCCCACAAGAACCACTCGGCTGATCCTTCTTCAATATGCTCTTCACCAATATGCAGTGTTTCCTTGATTGAATTAGTTCTCACACCAATATTTGCATCTAGAGCCTTTGCATTGAGGGCTATCTGAAAACGGCTGTGGCGCTGAAGTTGCCTGTGAATGTGGAGTTGGTGGCATGTGAAACCCGCATGTGGAGGATTCGTTTGTGTGGGATGCTCTACCAGGTTCATTCCCAGATAATGCACTAAACGGGCACTAAGCATAGAGTGTGAAAACTGAGTTTCCTTGAGAGCTGCTTGGAAGCCTGATGGTGTGTGAAGTTAGTGAGCCAAATGGAGTTGTTCTCCCACAAGAACCACTCGGCTGATCCTTCTTCAATATGCCCTTCACCAACATGCAGTGTTTCCTTGATTGAATTAGCTCTCACACCAATATTTGCGTCTAGAGCCTTTGCATTGAGGGCTATCTGAAAACGGCTGTGGCGCTGAAGTTGCCTGTGAATGTGGAGTTGGTGGCATGTGAAACCCGCATTTGGAGCATTCGTAAGTGTGGGATGCTCTACCATGTTCATTCCTAGATAATGTACTCAATGGGCATTAAGCATAGAGTGTAAAAACTGAGTTTCCTTGAGAGCTGCTTGGAAGCCTGATGGTGTGTGAAGTTAGTGAGCCAAATGGAGTTGTTCTGCCACAAGAACCACTCGGCTGATCCTTCTTCAATATGCCCTTCACCAACATGCAGTGTTTCCTTGATTGAATTAGCTCTCACACCAATATTTGCGTCTAGAGCCTTTGCATTGAGGGCTATCTGAAAACGGCTGTGGCGCTGAAGTTGCCTGTGAATGTGGAGTTGGTGGCATGTGAAACCCGCATGTGGAGCATTCGTTTGTGTGGGATGCTCTACCAGGTTCATTTCAGTCCTAGCCATACAAAGGGCACTAAGCATAGAGTGTGAAAACTGAGTTTTCTTGAGAGCTGCTTGGAAGCCTGATGGTGTGTGAAGTTAGTGAGCCAAATGGAGTTGTTGTCCCACAAGAACCACTCGGCTGATCCTTCTTCAATATGCCCTTCACCAACATGCAGTGTTTCCTTGATTGAATTAGCTCTCACACCAATATTTGCGTCTAGAGCCTTTGCATTGAGGGCTATCTGAAAACGGTTGTGGCGCTGAAGTTGCCTGTGAATGTGGAGTTGGTGGCATGTGAAACCCGCATGTGGAGCATTCGTTTGTGTGGGATGCTCACCAGGTTCATTCCTAGATAATGCACTCAAAGGGCACTAAACATAGAGTGTGAAAACTGAGTTTCCTTGAGAGCTGCTTGGAAGCCTGTTGGTGTGTGAAGTTAGTGAGCCAAATGGAGTTGTTGTCCCACAAGAACCACTCGGCTGATCCTTCTTCAATATGCCCTTCACCAACATGCAGTGTTTCCTTGATTGAATTAGCTCTCACACCAATATTTGCGTCTAGAGCCTTTGCATTGAGGGCTATCTGAAAACGGCTGTGGCGCTGAAGTTGCCTGTGAATGTGGAGTTGGTGGCATGTGAAACCCGCATGTGGAGCATTCGTTTGTGTGTGATGTTCTACCAGGTTCATTTCAGTCCTAGCCATACAAAGGGCACTAAGCATAGAGTGTGAAAACTGAGTTTCCTTGAGAGCTGCTTGGAAGCCTGATGGTGTGTGAAGTTAGTGAGCCAAATGGAGTTGTTGTCCCACAAGAACCACTCGGCTGATCCTTCTTCAATATGCCCTTCACCAACATGCAGTGTTTCCTTGATTGAATTAGCTCTCACACCAATATTTGCGTCTAGAGCCTTTGCATTGAGGGCTATCTGAAAACGGCTGTGGTGCTGAAGTTGCCTGTGAATATGGAGTTGGTGGCATGTGAAACCCGCATGTGGAGCATTCGTTTCTGTGGGATGCTCTACCAGGTTCATTTCAGTCCTACCAATACAAAGGGCACTAAGCATAGCGTGTGAAAACTGAGTTTCCTTGAGAGCTGCTTGGAAGCCTGATGGTGTGTGAAGTTAGTGAGCCAAATGGACTTGTTCTCCCACAAGAACCACTTGGCTGATCCTTCTTCAATATGCCCTTCACCAACATGCAGTGTTTCCTTGATTGAATTAGCTCTCACACCAATATTTGCGTCTAGAGCCTTTGCATTGAGGGCTATCTGAAAACGGCTGTGGCGCTGAAGTTGCCTGTGAATGTGGAGTTGGTGGCATGTGAAACCCGCATGTGGAGCATTCGTTTGTGTGGGATGCTCTACCAGGTTCATTCCTAGATAATGCACTCAAAGGGCACTAAGCATAGAGTGTGAAAACTGAGTTTCCTTGAGAGCTGCTTGGAAGCCTGTTGGTGTGTGAAGTTAGTGAGCCAAATGGAGTTGTTCTCCCACAAGAACCACTCGGCTGATCCTTCTTCAATATGCCCTTCACCAACATGCAGTGTTTCCTTGATTGAATTAGCTCTCACACCAATATTTGCGTCTAGAGCCTTTGCATTGAGGGCTATCTGAAAACGGCTGTGGCGCTGAAGTTGCCTGTGAATGTGGAGTTGGTGGCATGTGAAACCCGCATGTGGAGCATTCGTTTGTGTGGGATGCTCTACCAGGTTCATTTCAGTCCTAGCCATACAAAGGGCACTAAGCATAGAGTGTGAAAACTGAGTTTCCTTGAGAGCTGCTTGGAAGCCTGATGGTGTGTGAAGTTAGTGAGCCAAATGGAGTTGTTCTCCCACAAGAACCACTCGGCTGATCCTTCTTCAATATGCCCTTGACCAACATGCAGTGTTTCCTTGATTGAATTAGCTCTCACACCAATATTTGCGTCTAGAGCCTTTGCATTGAGGGCTATCTGAAAACGGCTGTGGCGCTGAAGTTGCCTGTGAATGTGGAGTTGGTGGCATGTGAAACCCGCATGTGGAGCATTCGTTTGTGTGGGATGCTCACCAGGTTCTTTCCTAGATAATGCACTCAAAGGGCACTAAGCATAGAGTGTGAAAACTGAGTTTCCTTGAGAGCTGCTTGGAAGCCTGATGGTGTGTGAAGTTAGTGAGCCAAATGGAGTTGTTCTCCCACAAGAACCACTCGGCTGATCCTTCTTCAATATGCCCTTCACCAACATGCAGTGTTTCCTTGATTGAATTAGCTCTCACACCAATATTTGCGTCTAGAGCCTTTGCATTGAGGGCTATCTGAAAACGGCTGTGGCGCTGAAGTTGCCTGTGAATGTGGAGTTGGTGGCATGTGAAACCCGCATGTGGAGCATTCGTTTGTGTGGGATGCTGACCAAGCTTCATTTCAATCCTAGCCATACAAAGGGCACTAAGCATAGAGTGTGAAAACTGAGTTTCCTTGAGAGCTGCTTGGAAGCCTGATGGTGTGTGAAGTTAGTGAGCCAAATGGAGTTGTTCTCCCACAAGAACCACTCGGCTGATCCTTCTTCAATATGCCCTTCACCAACATGCAGTGTTTCCTTGATTGAATTAGCTCTCACACCAATATTTGCGTCTAGAGCCTTTGCATTGAGGGGCATCTCAAAACGGCTGTGGCGCTGAAGTTGCCTGTGAATGTGGAGTTGGTGGCATGTGAAACCCGCATGTGCAGCATTCGTTTGTGTGGGATGCTCTACCAGGTTCATTCCTAGATAATGCACTCAAAGGGCACTAAGCATAGAGTGTGAAAACTGAGTTTGCTTGAGAGCTGCTTGGAAGCCTGATGGTGTGTGAAGTTAGTGAGCCAAATGGAGTTGTTCTCCCACAAGAACCACTCGGCTGATCCTTCTTCAATATGCCCTTCACCAACATGCAGTGTTTCCTTGATTGAATTAGCTCTCACACCAATATTTGCGTCTAGAGCCTTTGCATTGAGGGCTATCTGAAAACGGCTGTGGCGCTGAAGTTGCCTGTGAATGTGGAGTTGGTGGCATGTGAAACCCGCATGTGGAGCATTCGTTTGTGTGGGATGCTCTACCAGGTTCATTCCTAGATAATGCACTCAAAGGGCACTAAGCATAGAGTGTGAAAACTGAGTTTCCTTGAGAGCTGCTTGGAAGCCTGATGGTGTGTGAAGTTAGTGAGCCAAATGGAGTTGTTGTCCCACAAGAACCACTCGGTTGATCCTTCTTCAATATGCCCTTGACCAACATGCAGTGTTTCCTTGATTGAATTAGCTCTCACACCAATATTTGCGTCTAGAGCCTTTGCATTGAGGGCTATCTGAAAACGGCTGTGGCGCTGAAGTTGCCTGTGAATGTGGAGTTGGTGGCATGTGAAACCCGCATGTGCAGCATTCGTTTCTGTGGGATGCTCTACCAGGTTCATTTCAGTCCTAGCCATACAAAGGGCACTAAGCATAGAGTGTGAAAACTGAGTTTCCTTGAGAGCTGCTTGGAAGCCTGATGGTGTGTGAAGTTAGTGAGCCAAATGGAGTTGTTCTCCCACAAGAACCACTTGGCTGATCCTTCTTCAATATGCCCTTCACCAACATGCAGTGTTTCCTTGATTGAATTAGCTCTCACACCAATATTTGCGTCTAGAGCCTTTGCATTGAGGGCTATCTGAAAACGGCTGTGGCGCTGAAGTTGCCTGTGAATGTGGAGTTGGTGGCATGTGAAACCCGCATGTGGAGCATTCGTTTGTGTGGGATGCTCTACCAGGTTCATTCCTAGATAATGCACTCAAAGGGAACTAAGCATAGAGTGTGAAAACTGAGTTTCCTTGAGAGCTGCTTGGAAGCCTGATGGTGTGTGAAGTTAGTGAGCCAAATGGAGTTGTTCTCCCACAAGAACCACTCGGCTGATCCTTCTTCAATATGCCCTTCACCAACATGCAGTGTTTCCTTGATTGAATTAGCTCTCACACCAATATTTGCGTCTAGAGCCTTTGCATTGAGGGCTATCTGAAAACGGCTGTGGCGCTGAAGTTGCCTGTGAATGTGGAGTTGGTGGCATGTGAAACCCGCATGTGGAGCATTCGTTTGTGTGGGATGCTGACCAAGCTTCATTTCAGTCCTAGCCATACAAAGGGCACTAAGCATAGAGTGTGAAAACTGAGTTTCCTTGAGAGCTGCTTGGAAGCCTGATGGTGTGTGAAGTTAGTGAGCCAAATGGAGTTGTTCTCCCTCAAGAACCACTCGGCTGATCCTTCTTCAATATGCCCTTCACCAACATGCAGTGTTTCCTTGATTGAATTAGCTCTCACACCAATATTTGCGTCTAGAGCCTTTGCATTGAGGGCTATCTGAAAACGGCTGTGGTGCTGAAGTTGCCTGTGAATGTGGAGTTGGTGGCATGTGAAACCCGCATGTGCAGCATTCGTTTCTGTGGGATGCTCTACCAGGTTCATTTCAGTCCTAGCCATACAAAGGGCACTAAGCATAGCGTGTGAAAACTGAGTTTCCTTGAGAGCTGCTTGTAAGCCTGATGGTGTGTGAAGTTAGTGAGCCAAATGGAGTTGTTCTCCCACAAGAACCACTTGGCTGATCCTTCTTCAATATGCCCTTCACCAACATGCAGTGTTTCCTTGATTGAATTAGCTCTCACACCAATATTTGCGTCTAGAGCCTTTGCATTGAGGGCTATCTGAAAACGGCTGTGGCGCTGAAGTTGCCTGTGAATGTGGAGTTGGTGGCATGTGAAACCCGCATGTGGAGCATTCGTTTGTGTGGGATGCTGACCAAGCTTCATTTCAGTCCAACCCATACAAAGGGCACTAAGCATAGAGTGTGAAAACTGAGTTTCCTTGAGAGCTGCTTGGAAGCCTGATGGTGTGTGAAGTTAGTGAGCCAAATGGAGTTGTTCTCCCACAAGAACCACTCGGCTGATCCTTCTTCAATATGCCCTTCACCAACATGCAGTGTTTCCTTGATTGAATTAGCTCTCACACCAATATTTGCGTCTAGAGCCTTTGCATTGAGGGCTATCTGAAAACGGCTGTGGCGCTGACGTTGCCTGTGAAAGTGGAATTGGTGGCATGTGAAACCCGCATGTGCAGCATTCGTTTGTGTGGGATGCTCTACCAGGTTCATTTCAGTCCTACCCATACAAAGGGCACTAAGCATAGCGTGTGAAAACTGAGTTTCCTTGAGAGCTGCTTGGAAGCCTGATGGTGTGTGAAGTTAGTGAGCCAAATGGAGTTGTTCTCCCACAAGAACCACTTGGCTGATCCTTCTTCAATATGCCCTTCACCAACATGCAGTGTTTCCTTGATTGAATTACCTCTCACACCAATATTTGCGTCTAGAGCCTTTGCATTGAGGGCTATCTGAAAACGGCTGTGGCGCTGAAGTTGCCTGTGAATGTGGAGTTGGTGGCATGTGAAACCCGCATGTGGAGCATTCGTTTGTGTGGGATGCTCTACCAGGTTCATTCCTAGATAATGCACTCAAATGGCACTAAGCATAGAGTGTGAAAACTGAGTTTCCTTGAGAGCTGCTTGGAAGCCTGATGGTGTGTGAAGTTAGTGAGCCAAATGGAGTTGTTCTCCCACAAGAACCACTCGGCTGATCCTTCTTCAATATGCCCTTCACCAACATGCAGTGTTTCCTTGATTGAATTAGCTCTCACACCAATATTTGCGTCTAGAGCCTTTGCATTGAGGGCTATCTGAAAACGGCTGTGGCGCTGAAGTTGCCTGTGAATGTGGAGTTGGTGGCATGTGAAACCCGCATGTGGAGCATTCGTTTGTGTGGGATGCTGACCAAGCTTCATTTCAGTCCTAGCCATACAAAGGGCACTATGCATAGAGTGTGAAAACTGAGTTTCCTTGAGAGCTGCTTGGAAGCCTGATGGTGTGTGAAGTTAGTGAGCCAAATGGAGTTGTTCTGCCACAAGAACCACTCGGCTGATCCTTCTTCAACATGCCCTTCACCAACATGCAGTGTTTCCTTGATTGAATTAGCTCTCACACCAATATTTGCGTCTAGAGCCTTTGCATTGAGGGCCATCTGAAAACGGCTGTGGCGCTGAAGCTGCATGTGAATGTGGAGTTGGTGGCATGTGAAACCCGCATGTGGAGCATTCGTTTGTGTGGGATGCTCTACCAGGTTCATTTCAGTCCTAGCCATACAAAGGGCACTAAGCATAGAGTGTGAAAACTGAGTTTCCTTGAGAGCTGCTTGGAAGCCTGATGGTGTGTGAAGTTAGTGAGCCAAATGGAGTTGTTCTCCCACAAGAACCACTCGGCTGATCCTTCTTCAATATGCCCTTCACCAACATGCAGTGTTTCCTTGATTGAATTAGCTCTCACACCAATATTTGCGTCTAGAGCCTTTGCATTGAGGGCTATCTGAAAACGGCTGTGGCGCTGAAGTTGCCTGTGAATGTGGAGTTGGTGGCATGTGAAACCCGCATGTGCAGCATTCGTTTCTGTGGGATGCTCTACCAGGTTCATTTCAGTCCTACCCATACAAAGGGCACTAAGCATAGAGTGTGAAAACTGAGTTTCCTTGAGAGCTGCTTGGAAGCCTGATGGTGTGTGAAGTTAGTGAGCCAAATGGAGTTGTTCTCCCACAAGAACCACTCAGCTGATCCTTCTTCAATATGCCCTTCACCAACATGCAGTGTTTCCTTGATTGAATTAGCTCTCACACCAATATTTGCGTCTAGAGCCTTTGCATTGAGGGCCATCTGAAAACGGCTGTGGCGCTGAAGCTGCATGTGAATGTGGAGTTGGTGGCATGTGAAACCCGCATGTGGAGCATTCGTTTGTGTGGGATGCTCTACCAGGTTCATTTCAGTCCTAGCCATACAAAGGGCACTAAGCATAGAGTGTGAAAACTGAGTTTCCTTGAGAGCTGCTTGGAAGCCTGATGGTGTGTGAAGTTAGTGAGCCAAATGGAGTTGTTCTCCCACAAGAACCACTCGGCTGATCCTTCTTCAATATGCCCTTCACCAACATGCAGTGTTTCCTTGATTGAATTAGCTCTCACACCAATATTTGCGTCTAGAGCCTTTGCATTGAGGGCTATCTGAAAACGGCTGTGGCGCTGAAGTTGCCTGTGAATGTGGAGTTGGTGGCATGTGAAACCCGCATGTGGAGCATTCGTTTGTGTGGGATGCTGACCAAGCTTCATTTCAGTCCTAGCCATACAAAGGGCACTATGCATAGAGTGTGAAAACTGAGTTTCCTTGAGAGCTGCTTGGAAGCCTGATGGTGTGTGAAGTTAGTGAGCCAAATGGAGTTGTTCTGCCACAAGAACCACTCGGCTGATCCTTCTTCAACATGCCCTTCACCAACATGCAGTGTTTCCTTGATTGAATTAGCTCTCACACCAATATTTGCGTCTAGAGCCTTTGCATTGAGGGCCATCTGAAAACGGCTGTGGCGCTGAAGCTGCATGTGAATGTGGAGTTGGTGGCATGTGAAACCCGCATGTGGAGCATTCGTTTGTGTGGGATGCTCTACCAGGTTCATTTCAGTCCTAGCCATACAAAGGGCACTAAGCATAGAGTGTGAAAACTGAGTTTCCTTGAGAGCTGCTTGGAAGCCTGATGGTGTGTGAAGTTAGTGAGCCAAATGGAGTTGTTCTCCCACAAGAACCACTCGGCTGATCCTTCTTCAATATGCCCTTCACCAACATGCAGTGTTTCCTTGATTGAATTAGCTCTCACACCAATATTTGCGTCTAGAGCCTTTGCATTGAGGGCTATCTGAAAACGGCTGTGGCGCTGAAGTTGCCTGTGAATGTGGAGTTGGTGGCATGTGAAACCCGCATGTGCAGCATTCGTTTCTGTGGGATGCTCTACCAGGTTCATTTCAGTCCTACCCATACAAAGGGCACTAAGCATAGAGTGTGAAAACTGAGTTTCCTTGAGAGCTGCTTGGAAGCCTGATGGTGTGTGAAGTTAGTGAGCCAAATGGAGTTGTTCTCCCACAAGAACCACTCAGCTGATCCTTCTTCAATATGCCCTTCACCAACATGCAGTGTTTCCTTGATTGAATTAGCTCTCACACCAATATTTGCGTCTAGAGCCTTTGCATTGAGGGCCATCTGAAAACGGCTGTGGCGCTGAAGCTGCATGTGAATGTGGAGTTGGTGGCATGTGAAACCCGCATGTGGAGCATTCGTTTGTGTGGGATGCTCTACCAGGTTCATTTCAGTCCTAGCCATACAAAGGGCACTAAGCATAGAGTGTGAAAACTGAGTTTCCTTGAGAGCTGCTTGGAAGCCTGATGGTGTGTGAAGTTAGTGAGCCAAATGGAGTTGTTCTCCCACAAGAACCACTCGGCTGATCCTTCTTCAATATGCCCTTCACCAACATGCAGTGTTTCCTTGATTGAATTAGCTCTCACACCAATATTTGCGTCTAGAGCCTTTGCATTGAGGGCTATCTGAAAATGGCTGTGGCGCTGAAGTTGCCTGTGAATGTGGAGTTGGTGGCATGTGAAACCCGCATGTGGAGCATTCGTTTGTGTTTGATGCTCTACCAGGTTCATTCCTAGATAATGCACTCAAAGGGCACTAAGCATAGAGTGTGAAAACTGAGTTTCCTTGAGAGCTGCTTGGAAGCCTGATGGTGTGTGAAGTTAGTGAGCCAAATGGAGTTGTTCTCCCACAAGAACCACTCAGCTGATCCTTCTTCAATATGCCCTTCACCAACATGCAGTGTTTCCTTGATAGAATTAGCTCTCACACCAATATTTGCGTCTAGAGCCTTTGCATTGAGGGCCATCTGAAAACGGCTGTGGCGCTGAAGTTGCCTGTGAATGTGGAGTTGGTGGCATGTGAAACCCGCATGTGGAGCATTCGTTTGTGTGGGATGCTCTACCAGGTTCATTCCTAGATAATGCACTCAAAGGGCACTAAGCATAGAGTGTGAAAACTGAGTTTCCTTGAGAGCTGCTTGGAAGCCTGATGGTGTGTGAAGTTAGTGAGCCAAATGGAGTTGTTCTCCCACAAGAACCACTCAGCTGATCCTTCTTCAATATGCCCTTCACCAACATGCAGTGTTTCCTTGATTGAATTAGCTCTCACACCAATATTTGCGTCTAGAGCCTTTGCATTGAGGGCTATCTGAAAACGGCTGTGGCGCTGAAGTTGCCTGTGAATGTGGAGTTGGTGGCATGTGAAACCCGCATGTGGAGCATTCGTTTGTGTGGGATGCTCTATCAGGTTCATTCCTAGATAATGCACTCAAAGGGCACTAAACATAGAGTGTGAAAACTGAGTTTCCTTGAGAGCTGCTTGGAAGCCTGATGGTGTGTGAAGTTAGTGAGCCAAATGGAGTTGTTCTCCCACAAGAACCACTCGGCTGATCCTTCTTCAATATGCCCTTCACCAACATGCAGTGTTTCCTTGATTGAATTAGCTCTCACACCAATATTTGCGTCTAGAGCCTTTGCATTGAGGGCTATCTGAAAACGGCTGTGGCGCTGAAGTTGCCTGTGAATGTGGAGTTGGTGGCATGTGAAACCCGCATGCGGAGGATTCGTTTGTGTGGGATGCTCTACCAGGTTCATTCCTAGATAATGCACTCAAAGGGCACTAAGCATAGAGTGTGAAAACTGAGTTTCCTTGAGAGCTGCTTGGAAGCCTGATGGTGTGTGAAGTTAGTGAGCCAAATGGAGTTGTTCTGCCACAAGAACCACTCGGCTGATCCTTCTTCAATATGCCCTTCACCAACATGCAGTGTTTCCTTGATTGAATTAGCTCTCACACCAATATTTGCGTCTAGAGCCTTTGCATTGAGGGCTATCTGAAAACGGCTGTGGCGCTGAAGTTGCCTGTGAATGTGGAGTTGGTGGCATGTGAAACCCGCATGTGGAGCATTCGTTTGTGTGGGATGCTCTACCAGGTTCATTCCTAGATAATGCACTCAAAGGGCACTAAGCATAGAGTGTGAAAACTGAGTTTCCTTGAGAGCTGCTTGGAAGCCTGATGGTGTGTGAAGTTAGTGAGCCAAATGGAGTTGTTCTGCCACAAGAACCACTCGGCTGATCCTTCTTCAATATGCCCTTCACCAACATGCAGTGTTTCCTTGATTGAATTAGCTCTCACACCAATATTTGCGTCTAGAGCCTTTGCATTGAGGGCTATCTGAAAACGGCTGTGGCGCTGAAGTTGCCTGTGAATGTGGAGTTGGTGGCATGTGAAACCCGCATGTGGAGCATTCGTTTGTGTGTGATGCTCACCAGGTTCATTCTTAGATAATGCACTCAAAGGGAACTAAGCATAGAGTGTGAAAACTGAGTTTCCTTGAGAGCTGCTTGGAAGCCTGATGGTGTGTGAAGTTAGTGAGGCAAATGGAGTTGTTCTCCCACAAGAACCACTCGGCTGATCCTTCTTCAATATGCCCTTAACCAAATGCAGTGTTTCCTTGATTGAATTAGCTCTCACACCAATATTTGCGTCTAGAGCCTTTGCATTGAGGGCTATCTGAAAACGGCTGTGGCGCTGAAGTTGCCTGTGAATGTGGAGTTGGTGGCATGTGAAACCCGCATGTGGAGCATTCGTTTGTGTGGGATGCTCTACCAGGTTCATTTCAGTCCTAGCCATACAAAGGGCACTAAGCATAGAGTGTGAAAACTGAGTTTTCTTGAGAGCTGCTTGGAAGCCTGATGGTGTGTGAAGTTAGTGAGCCAAATGGAGTTGTTGTCCCACAAGAACCACTCTGCTGATCCTTCTTCAATATGCCCTTCACCAACATGCAGTGTTTCCTTGATTGAATTAGCTCTCACACCAATATTTGCGTCTAGAGCCTTTGCATTGAGGGCTATCTGAAAACGGTTGTGGCGCTGAAGTTGCCTGTGAATGTGGAGTTGGTGGCATGTGAAACCCGCATGTGGAGCATTCGTTTGTGTGGGATGCTCACCAGGTTCATTCCTAGATAATGCACTCAAAGGGCACTAAACATAGAGTGTGAAAACTGTGCTTCCTTGAGAGCTGCTTGGAAGCCTGATGGTGTGTGAAGTTAGTGAGCCAAATGGAGTTGTTCTCCCACAAGAACCACTCGGCTGATCCTTCTTCAATATGCCCTTCACCAACATGCAGTGTTTCCTTGATTGAATTAGCTCTCACACCAATATTTGCGTCTAGAGCCTTTGCATTGAGGGCTATCTGAAAACGGCTGTGGCGCTGAAGTTGCCTGTGAATGTGGAGTTGGTGGCATGTGAAACCCGCATGTGGAGCATTCGTTTGTGTGTGATGCTCTACCAGGTTCATTTCAGGCCTAGCCATACAAAGGGCACTAAGCATAGAGTGTGAAAACTGAGTTTCCTTGAGAGCTGCTTGGAAGCCTGATGGTGTGTGAAGTTAGTGAGCCAAATGGAGTTGTTCTCCCACAAGAACCACTCGGCTGATCCTTCTTCAATATGCCCTTCACCAACATGCAGTGTTTCCTTGATTGAATTAGCTCTCACACCAATATTTGCGTCTAGAGCCTTTGCATTGAGGGCTATCTGAAAACGGCTGTGGTGCTGAAGTTGCCTGTGAATGTGGAGTTGGTGGCATGTGAAACCCGCATGTGGAGCATTCGTTTGTGTGGGATGCTCTACCAGGTTCATTCCTAGATAATGCACTCAAAGGGCACTAAGCATAGAGTGTAAAAACTGAGTTTCCTTGAGAGCTGCTTGGAAGCCTGATGGTGTGTGAAGTTAGTGAGCCAAATGGAGTTGTTCTCCCACAAGAACCACTCGGCTGATCCTTCTTCAATATGCCCTTCACCAACATGCAGTGTTTCCTTGATTGAATTAGCTCTCACACCAATATTTGCGTCTAGAGCCTTTGCATTGAGGGCTATCTGAAAACGGCTGTGGCGCTGAAGTTGCCTGTGAATGTGGAGTTGGTGGCATGTGAAACCCGCATGTGGAGCATTCGTTTGTGTGTGATGCTCACCAGGTTCATTCTTAGATAATGCACTCAAAGGGCACTAAGCATAGAGTGTGAAAACTGAGTTTCCTTGAGAGCTGCTTGGAAGCCTGATGGTGTGTGAAGTTAGTGAGCCAAATGGAGTTGTTCTCCCACAAGAACCACTCGGCTGATCCTTCTTCAATATGCCCTTCACCAACATGCAGTGTTTCCTTGATTGAATTAGCTCTCACACCAATATTTGCGTCTAGAGCCTTTGCATCGAGGGCTATCTGAAAACGGCTGTGGTGCTGAAGTTGCCTGTGAATGTGGAGTTGGTGGCATGTGAAACCCGCATGTGGAGCATTCGTTTGTGTGGGATGCTCTACCAGGTTCATTCCTAGATAATGCACTCAAAGGGCACTAAGCATAGAGTGTAAAAACTGAGTTTCCTTGAGAGCTGCTTGGAAGCCTGATGGTGTGTGAAGTTAGTGAGCCAAATGGAGTTGTTCTCCCACAAGAACCACTCGGCTGATCCTTCTTCAATATGCCCTTCACCAACATGCAGTGTTTCCTTGATTGAATTAGCTCTCACACCAATATTTGCGTCTAGAGCCTTTGCATTGAGGGCTATCTGAAAACGGCTGTGGCGCTGAAGTTGCCTGTGAATGTGGAGTTGGTGGCATGTGAAACCCGCATGTGGAGCATTCGTTTGTGTGTGATGCTCACCAGGTTCATTCTTAGATAATGCACTCAAAGGGCACTAAGCATAGAGTGTGAAAACTGAGTTTCCTTGAGAGCTGCTTGGAAGCCTGATGGTGTGTGAAGTTAGTGAGCCAAATGGAGTTGTTCTCCCACAAGAACCACTCGGCTGATCCTTCTTCAATATGCCCTTCACCAACATGCAGTGTTTCCTTGATTGAATTAGCTCTCACACCAATATTTGCGTCTAGAGCCTTTGCATTGAGGGCTATCTGAAAACGGCTGTGGCGCTGAAGTTGCCTGTGAATGTGGAGTTGGTGGCATGTGAAACCCGCATGTGGAGGATTCGTTTGTGTGGGATGCTCTACCAGGTTCATTTCAGTCCTAGCCATACAAAGGGCACTAAGCATAGAGTGTGAAAACTGAGTTTCCTTGAGAGCTGCTTGGAAGCCTGATGGTGTGTGAAGTTAGTGAGCCAAATGGAGTTGTTGTCCCACAAGAACCACTCGGCTGATCCTTCTTCAATATGCCCTTCACCAACATGCAGTGTTTCCTTGATTGAATTAGCTCTCACACCAATATTTGCGTCTAGAGCCTTTGCATTGAGGGCTATCTGAAAACGGATGTGGCGCTGAAGTTGCCTGTGAATGTGGAGTTGGTGGCATGTGAAACCCGCATGTGGAGCATTCGTTTGTGTGGGATGCTCACCAGGTTCATTCCTAGATAATGCACTCAAAGGGCACTAAACATAGAGTGTGAAAACTGAGTTTCCTTGAGAGCTGCTTGGAAGCCTGTTGGTGTGTGAAGTTAGTGAGCCAAATGGAGTTGTTCTCCCACAAGAACCACTCGGCTGATCCTTCTTCAATATGCCCTTCACCAACATGCAGTGTTTCCTTGATTGAATTAGCTCTCACACCAATATTTGCGTCTAGAGCCTTTGCATTGAGGGCTATCTGAAAACGGCTGTGGCGCTGAAGTTGCCTGTGAATGTGGAGTTGGTGGCATGTGAAACCCGCATGTGGAGCATTCGTTTGTGTGTGATGTTCTACCAGGTTCATTTCAGTCCTAGCCATACAAAGGGCACTAAGCATAGAGTGTGAAAACTGAGTTTCCTTGAGAGCTGCTTGGAAGCCTGATGGTGTGTGAAGTTAGTGAGGCAAATGGAGTTGTTCTCCCACAAGAACCACTCGGCTGATCCTTCTTCAATATGCCCTTCACCAACATGCAGTGTTTCCTTGATTGAATTAGCTCTCACACCAATATTTGCGTCTAGAGCCTTTGCATTGAGGGCTATCTGAAAACGGCTGTGGTGCTGAAGTTGCCTGTGAATGTGGAATTGGTGGCATGTGAAACCCGCATGTGCAGCATTCGTTTCTGTGGGATGCTCTACCAGGTTCATTTCAGTCCTACCCATACAAAGGGCACTAAGCATAGCGTGTGAAAACTGAGTTTCCTTGAGAGCTGCTTGGAAGCCTGATGGTGTGTGAAGTTAGTGAGCCAAATGGAGTTGTTCTCCCACAAGAACCACTCGGCTGATCCTTCTTCAATATGCCCTTCACCAACATGCAGTGTTTCCTTGATTGAATTAGCTCTCACACCAATATTTGCGTCTAGAGCCTTTGCATTGAGGGCTATCTGAAAACGGCTGTGGCGCTGAAGTTGCCTCTGAATGTGGAGTTGGTGGCATGTGAAACCCGCATGTGGAGCATTCGTTTGTGTGGGATGCTCTACCAGGTTCATTCCTAGATAATGCACTCAAAGGGCACTAAGCATAGAGTGTGAAAACTGAGTTTCCTTGAGAGCTGCTTGGAAGCCTGATGGTGTGTGAAGTTAGTGAGCCAAATGGAGTTGTTCTCCCACAAGAACCACTCGGCTGATCCTTCTTCAATATGCCCTTCACCAACATGCAGTGTTTCCTTGATTGAATTAGCTCTCACACCAATATTTGCGTCTAGAGCCTTTGCATTGAGGGCTATCTGAAAACGGCTGTGGCGCTGAAGTTGCCTGTGAATGTGGAGTTGGTGGCATGTGAAACCCGCATGTGGAACATTCGTTTGCGTGGGATGCTCACCAGGTTCATTCCTAGATAATGCACTCAAAGGGCACTAAACATAGAGTGTGAAAACTGAGTTTCCTTGAGAGCTGCTTGGAAGCCTGATGGTGTGTGAAGTTAGTGAGCCAAATGGAGTTGTTCTCCCACAAGAACCACTCGGCTGATCCTTCTTCAATATGCCCTTCACCAACATGCAGTGTTTCCTTGATTGAATTAGCTCTCACACCAATATTTGCGTCTAGAGCCTTTGCATTGAGGGCTATCTGAAAACGGCTGTGGCGCTGAAGTTGCCTGTGAATGTGGAGTTGGTGGCATGTGAAACCCGCATGTGGAGCATTCGTTTGTGTGGGATGCTCTACCAGGTTCATTTCAGTCCTAGCCATACAAAGGGCACTAAGCATAGAGTGTGAAAACTGAGTTTCCTTGAGAACTGCTTGGAAGCCTGATGGTGTGTGAAGTTAGTGAGCCAAATGGAGTTGTTCTCCCACAAGAACCACTCGGCTGATCCTTCTTCAATATGCCCTTCACCAACATGCAGTGTTTCCTTGATTGAATTAGCTCTCACACCAATATTTGCGTCTAGAGCCTTTGCATTGAGGGCTATCTGAAAACGGCTGTGGTGCTGAAGTTGCCTGTGAATGTGGAGTTGGTGGCATGTGAAACCCGCATGTGGAGCATTCGTTTATGTGGGATGCTCTACCAGGTTCATTTCAGTCCTACCCATACAAAGGGCACTAAGCATAGCGTGTGAAAACTGAGTTTCCTTGAGAGCTGCTTGGAAGCCTGATGGTGTGTGAAGTTAGTGAGCCAAATGGAGTTGTTCTCCCACAAGAACCACTTGGCTGATCCTTCTTCAATATGCCCTTCACCAACATGCAGTGTTTCCTTGATTGAATTAGCTCTCACACCAATATTTGCGTCTAGAGCCTTTGCATTGAGGGCTATCTGAAAACGGCTGTGGCGCTGAAGTTGCCTGGGAATGTGGAGTTGGTGGCATGTGAAACCCGCATGTGGAGCATTCGTTTGTGTGGGATGCTCTACCAGGTTCTTTCCTAGATAATGCACTCAAAGGGAACTAAGCATAGAGTGTGAAAACTGAGTTTCCTTGAGAGCTGCTTGGAAGCCTGATGGTGTGTGAAGTTAGTGAGCCAAATGGAGTTGTTCTCCCACAAGAACCACTCGGCTGATCCTTCTTCAATATGCCCTTCACCAACATGCAGTGTTTCCTTGATTGAATTAGCTCTCACACCAATATTTGCGTCTAGAGCCTTTGCATTGAGGGCTATCTGAAAACGGCTGTGGCGCTGAAGTTGCCTGTGAATGTGGAGTTGGTGGCATGTGAAACCCGCATGTGGAGCATTCGTTTGTGTGGGATGCTGACCAAGCTTCATTTCAGTCCTAGCCATACAAAGGTCACTAAGCATAGAGTGTGAAAACTGAGTTTCCTTGAGAGCTGCTTGGAAGCCTGATGGTGTGTGAAGTTAGTGAGCCAAATGGAGTTGTTCTCCCACAAGAACCACTCAGCTGATCCTTCTTCAATATGCCCTTCACCAACATGCAGTGTTTCCTTGATTGAATTAGCTCTCACACCAATATTTGCGTCTAGAGCCTTTGCATTGACGGCCATCTGAAAACGGCTGTGGCACTGAAGTTGCCTGTGAATGTGGAGTTGGTGGCATGTGAAACCCGCATGTGGAGCATTCGTTTGTGTGGGATGCTCTACCAGGTTCATTCCTAGATAATGCACTCAAAGGGCACTAAGCATAGAGTGTAAAAACTGAGTTTCCTTGAGAGCTGCTTGGAAGCCTGATGGTGTGTGAAGTTAGTGAGCCAAATGGAGTTGTTCTCCCACAAGAACCACTCGGCTGATCCTTCTTCAATATGCCCTTCACCAACATGCAGTGTTTCCTTGATTGAATTAGCTCTCACACCAATATTTGCATCTAGAGCCTTTGCATTGAGGGCTATCTGAAAACGGCTGTGGCGCTGAAGTTGCCTGTGAATGTGGAGTTGGTGGCATGTGAAACCCGCATGTGGAGCATTCGTTTGTGTGGGATGCTCACCAGGTTCATTCTTAGATAATGCACTCAAAGGGAACTAAGCATAGAGTGTGAAAACTGAGTTTCCTTGAGAGCTGCTTGGAAGCCTGATGGTGTGTGAAGTTAGTGAGGCAAATGGAGTTGTTCTCCCACAAGAACCACTCGGCTGATCCTTCTTCAATATGCCCTTCACCAAATGCAGTGTTTCCTTGATTGAATTAGCTCTCACACCAATATTTGCGTCTAGAGCCTTTGCATTGAGGGCTATCTGAAAACGGCTGTGGCGCTGAAGTTGCCTGTGAATGTGGAGTTGGTGGCATGTGAAACCCGCATGTGGAGCATTCGTTTGTGTGGGATGCTCTACCAGGTTCATTTCAGTCCTAGCCATACAAAGGGCACTAAGCATAGAGTGTGAAAACTGAGTTTTCTTGAGAGCTGCTTGGAAGCCTGATGGTGTGTGAAGTTAGTGAGCCAAATGGAGTTGTTGTCCCACAAGAACCACTCGGCTGATCCTACTTCAATATGCCCTTCACCAACATGCAGTGTTTCCTTGATTGAATTAGCTCTCACACCAATATTTGCGTCTAGAGCCTTTGCATTGAGGGCTATCTGAAAACGGTTGTGGCGCTGAAGTTGCCTGTGAATGTGGAGTTGGTGGCATGTGAAACCCGCATGTGGAGCATTCGTTTGTGTGGGATGCTCTACCAGGTTCATTCCTAGATAATGCACTCAAAGGGCACTAAACATAGAGTGTGAAAACTGTGTTTCCTTGAGAGCTGCTTGGAAGCCTGATGGTGTGTGAAGTTAGTGAGCCAAATGGAGTTGTTCTCCCACAAGAACCACTCGGCTGATCCTTCTTCAATATGCCCTTCACCAACATGCAGTGTTTCCTTGATTGAATTAGCTCTCACACCAATATTTGCGTCTAGAGCCTTTGCATTGAGGGCTATCTGAAAACGGCTGTGGCGCTGAAGTTGCCTGTGAATGTGGAGTTGGTGGCATGTGAAACCCGCATGTGGAGCATTCGTTTGTGTGTGATGCTCTACCAGGTTCATTTCAGTCCTAGCCATACAAAGGGCACTAAGCATAGAGTGTGAAAACTGAGTTTCCTTGAGAGCTGCTTGGAAGCCTGATGGTGTGTGAAGTTAGTGAGCCAAATGGAGTTGTTCTCCCACAAGAACCACTCGGCTGATCCTTCTTCAATATGCCCTTCACCAACATGCAGTGTTTCCTTGATTGAATTAGCTCTCACACCAATATTTGCGTCTAGAGCCTTTGCATTGAGGGCTATCTGAAAACGGCTGTGGTGCTGAAGTTGCCTGTGAATGTGGAGTTGGTGGCATGTGAAACCCGCATGTGGAGCATTCGTTTGTGTGGGATGCTCTACCAGGTTCATTCCTAGATAATGCACTCAAAGGGCACTAAGCATAGAGTGTAAAAACTGAGTTTCCTTGAGAGCTGCTTGGAAGCCTGATGGTGTGTGAAGTTAGTGAGCCAAATGGAGTTGTTCTCCCACAAGAACCACTCGGCTGATCCTTCTTCAATATGCCCTTCACCAACATGCAGTGTTTCCTTGATTGAATTAGCTCTCACACCAATATTTGCGTCTAGAGCCTTTGCATTGAGGGCTATCTGAAAACGGCTGTGGCGCTGAAGTTGCCTGTGAATGTGGAGTTGGTGGCATGTGAAACCCGCATGTGGAGCATTCGTTTGTGTGTGATGCTCACCAGGTTCATTCTTAGATAATGCACTCAAAGGGCACTAAGCATAGAGTGTGAAAACTGAGTTTCCTTGAGAGCTGCTTGGAAGCCTGATGGTGTGTGAAGTTAGTGAGCCAAATGGAGTTGTTCTCCCACAAGAACCACTCGGCTGATCCTTCTTCAATATGCCCTTAACCAAATGCAGTGTTTCCTTGATTGAATTAGCTCTCACACCAATATTTGCGTCTAGAGCCTTTGCATTGAGGGCTATCTGAAAACGGCTGTGGCGCTGAAGTTGCCTGTGAATGTGGAGTTGGTGGCATGTGAAACCCGCATGTGGAGCATTCGTTTGTGTGGGATGCTCTACCAGGTTCATTTCAGTCCTAGCCATACAAAGGGCACTAAGCATAGAGTGTGAAAACTGAGTTTCCTTGAGAGCTGCTTGGAAGCCTGATGGTGTGTGAAGTTAGTGAGCCAAATGGAGTTGTTCTCCCACAAGAACCACTCGGCTGATCCTTCTTCAATATGCCCTTCACCAACATGCAGTGTTTCCTTGATTGAATTAGCTCTCACACCAATATTTGCGTCTAGAGCCTTTGCATTGAGGGCTATCTGAAAACGGCTGTGGCGCTGAAGTTGCCTGTGAATGTGGAGTTGGTGGCATGTGAAACCCGCATGTGGAGCATTCGTTTGTGTGGGATGCTCACCAGGTTCATTCCTAGATAATGCACTCAAAGGGCACTAAACATAGAGTGTGAAAACTGAGTTTCCTTGAGAGCTGCTTGGAAGCCTGATGGTGTGTGAAGTTAGTGAGCCAAATGGAGTTGTTCTCCCACAAGAACCACTCGGCTGATCCTTCTTCAATATGCCCTTCACCAACATGCAGTGTTTCCTTGATTGAATTAGCTCTCACACCAATATTTGCGTCTAGAGCCTTTGCATTGAGGGCTATCTGAAAACGGCTGTGGCGCTGAAGTTGCCTGTGAATGTGGAGTTGGTGGCATGTGAAACCCGCATGTGGAGCATTCGTTTGTGTGGGATGCTCTACCAGGTTCATTTCAGTCCTAGCCATACAAAGGGCACTAAGCATAGAGTGTGAAAACTGAGTTTCCTTGAGAGCTGCTTGGAAGCCTGATGGTGTGTGAAGTTAGTGAGCCAAATGGAGTTGTTCTCCCACAAGAACCACTCGGCTGATCCTTCTTCAATATGCCCTTCACCAACATGCAGTGTTTCCTTGATTGAATTAGCTCTCACACCAATATTTGCGTCTAGAGCCTTTGCATTGAGGGCTATCTGAAAACGGCTGTGGCGCTGAAGTTGCCTGTGAATGTGGAGTTGGTGGCATGTGAAACCCGCATGTGGAGCATTCGTTTCTGTGGGATGCTCTACCAGGTTCATTTCAGTCCTACCCATACAAAGGGCACTAAGCATAGCGTGTGAAAACTGAGTTTCCTTGAGAGCTGCTTGGAAGCCTGATGGTGTGTGAAGTTAGTGAGCCAAATGGACTTGTTCTCCCACAAGAACCACTTGGCTGATCCTTCTTCAATATGCCCTTCACCAACATGCAGTGTTTCCTTGATTGAATTAGCTCTCACACCAATATTTGCGTCTAGAGCCTTTGCATTGAGGGCTATCTGAAAACGGCTGTGGCGCTGAAGTTGCCTGTGAATGTGGAGTTGGTGGCATGTGAAACCCGCATGTGGAGCATTCGTTTGTGTGGGATGCTCTACCAGGTTCTTTCCAAGATAATGCACTCAAAGGGAACTAAGCATAGAGTGTGAAAACTGAGTTTACTTGAGAGCTGCTTGGAAGCCTGATGGTGTGTGAAGTTAGTGAGCCAAATGGAGTTGTTCTCCCACAAGAACCACTCGGCTGATCCTTCTTCAATATGCCCTTCACCAACATGCAGTGTTTCCTTGATTGAATTAGCTCTCACACCAATATTTGCGTCTAGAGCCTTTGCATTGAGGGCTATCTGAAAACGGCTGTGGCGCTGAAGTTGCCTGTGAATGTGGAGTTGGTGGCATGTGAAACCCGCATGTGGAGCATTCGTTTGTGTGGATGCCTGACCAAGCTTCATTTCAGTCCTAGCCATACAAAGGTCACTAAGCATAGAGTGTGAAAACTGAGTTTCCTTGAGAGCTGCTTGGAAGCCTGATGGTGTGTGAAGTTAGTGAGGGAAATGGAGTTGTTGTCCCACAAGAACCACTCAGCTGATCCTTCTTCAATATGCCCTTCACCAACATGCAGTGTTTCCTTGATTGAATTAGCTCTCACACCAATATTTGCGTCTAGAGCCTTTGCATTGACGGCCATCTGAAAACGGCTGTGGCGCTGAAGTTGCCTGTGAATGTGGACTTGGTGGCATGTGAAACCGGCATGTGCAGCATTCGTTTGTGTGGGATGCTCTACCAGGTTCATTCCTAGATAATGCACTCAAATGGCACTAAGCATAGAGTGTGAAAACTGAGTTTGGTTGAAAGCTGCTTGGAAGCCTGATGGTGTGTGAAGTTAGTGAGCCAAATGGAGTTGTTCTCCCACAAGAACCACTCGGCTGATCCTTCTTCAATATGCCCTTCACCAACATGCAGTGTTTCCTTGATTGAATTAGCTCTCACACCAATATTTGCGTCTAGAGCCTTTGCATTGAGGGCTATCTGAAAACGGCTGTGGCGCTGAAGTTGCCTGTGAATGTGGAGTTGGTGGCATGTGAAACCCGCATGTGGAGCATTCGTTTGTGTGGATGCTCTACCAGGTTCATTCCTAGATAATGCACTCAAAGGGCACTAAGCATAGAGTGTGAAAACTGAGTTTCCTTGAGAGCTGCTTGGAAGCCTGATGGTGTGTGAAGTTAGTGAGCCAAATGGAGTTGTTCTCCCACAAGAACCACTCGGCTGATCCTTCTTCAATATGCCCTTCACCAACATGCAGTGTTTCCTTGATTGAATTAGCTCTCTACACCAATATTTGCGTCTAGAGCCTTTGCATTGAGGGCTATCTGAAAACGGCTGTGGCGCTGAAGTTGCCTGTGAATGTGGAGTTGGTGGCATGTGAAACTCGCATGTGCAGCATTCGTTTGTGTGGGATGCTCTACCAGGTTCATTTCAGTCCTAGCCATACAAAGGGCACTAAGCATAGAGTGTGAAAACTGAGTTTCCTTGAGAGCTGCTTGGAAGCCTGATGGTGTGTGAAGTTAGTGAGCCAAATGGAGTTGTTCTCCCACAAGAACCACTTGGCTGATCCTTCTTCAATATGCCCTTCACCAACATGCAGTGTTTCCTTGATTGAATTAGCTCTCACACCAATATTTGCGTCTAGAGCCTTTGCATTGAGGGCTATCTGAAAACGGCTGTGGCGGTGAAGTTGCCTGTGAATGTGGAGTTGGTGGCATGTGAAACCCGCATGTGGAGCATTCGTTTGTGTGGGATGCTCTACCAGGTTCATTCCTAGATAATGCACTCAAAGGGAACTAAGCATAGAGTGTGAAAACTGAGTTTCCTTGAGAGCTGCTTGGAAGCCTGATGGTGTGTGAAGTTAGTGAGCCAAATGGAGTTGTTCTCCCACAAGAACCACTCGGCTGATCCTTCTTCAATATGCCCTTCACCAACATGCAGTGTTTCCTTGATTGAATTAGCTCTCACACCAATATTTGCGTCTAGAGCCTTTGCATTGAGGGCTATCTGAAAACGGCTGTGGCGCTGAAGTTGCCTGTGAATGTGGAGTTGGTGGCATGTGAAACCCGCATGTGGAGCATTCGTTTGTGTGGGATGCTGACCAAGCTTCATTTCAGTCCTAGCCATACAAAGGGCACTAAGCATAGAGTGTGAAAACTGAGTTTCCTTGAGAGCTGCTTGGAAGCCTGATGGTGTGTGAAGTTAGTGAGCCAAATGGAGTTGTTGTCCCACAAGAACCACTCGGCTGATCCTTCTTCAATATGCCCTTCACCAACATGCAGTGTTTCCTTGATTGAATTAGCTCTCACACCAATATTTGCGTCTAGAGCCTTTGCATTGAGGGCTATCTGAAAACGGCTGTGGTGCTGAAGTTGCCTGTGAATGTGGAGTTGGTGGCATGTGAAACCCCGCATGTGCAGCATTCGTTCTGTGGATGCTCTACCAGGTTCATTTCAGTCATAGCCATACAAAGGGCACTAAGCATAGCGTGTGAAAACTGAGTTTCCTTGAGAGCTGCTTGGAAGCTTGATGGTGTGTGAAGTAGTGAGCCAAATGGAGTTGTTCTCCCACAAGAACCACTCAGCTGATCCTTCTTCAATATGCCCTTCACCAACATGCAGTGTTTCCTTGATTGAATTAGCTCTCACACCAATATTTGCGTCTAGAGCCTTTGCATTGAGGGCTATCTGAAAACGGCTGTGGCGCTGAAGTTGCCTGTGAATGTGGAGTTGGTGTCATGTGAAACCCGCATGTGGAGCATTCGTTTGTGTGGGATGCTGACCAAGCTTCATTTCAGTCCAACCCATACAAAGGGCACTAACCATAGAGTGTGAAAACTGAGTTTCCTTGAGAGCTGCTTGGAAGCCTGATGGTGTGTGAAGTTAGTGAGCCAAATGGAGTTGTTCTCCCACAAGAACCACTCGGCTGATCCTTCTTCAATATGCCCTTCACCAACATGCAGTGTTTCCTTGATTGAATTAGCTCTCACACCAATATTTGCGTCTAGAGCCTTTGCATTGAGGGCTATCTGAAAACGGCTGTGGCGCTGAAGTTGCATGTGAAAGTGGAGTTGGTGGCATGTGAAACCCGCATGTGCAGCATTCGTTTCTGTGGGATGCTCTACCAGGTTCATTTCAGTCCTAGCCATACAAAGGGCCCCTAAGCATAGAGTGTGAAAACTGAGTTTCCTTGAGAGCTGCTTGGAAGCCTGATGGTGTGTGAAGTTAGTGAGCCAAATGGAGTTGTTCTCCCACAAGAACCACTCGGCTGATCCTTCTTCAATATGCCCTTCACCAACATGCAGTGTTTCCTTGATTGAATTAGCTCTCACACCAATATTTGCGTCTAGAGCCTTTGCATTGAGGGCCATCTGAAAATGGCTGTGGCGCTGAAGTTGCCTGTGAATGTGGAGTTGGTGGCATGTGAAACCCGCATGTGGAGCATTCGTTTGTGTGGGATGCTCTACCAGGTTCATTCCCAGATTATGCACTCAAAGGGCACTAAGCATAGAGTGTGAAAACTGAGTTTCCTTGAGAGCTGCTTGGAAGCCTGATGGTGTGTGAAGTTAGTGAGCCAAATGGAATTGTTCTCCCACAAGAACCACTCGGCTGATCCTTCTTCAATATGCCCTTGACCAACATGCAGTGTTTCCTTGATTGAATTAGCTCTCACACCAATATTTGCGTCTAGAGCCTTTGCATTGAGGGCTATCTGAAAACGGCTGTGGCGCTGAAGTTGCCTGTGAATGTGGAGTTGGTGGCATGTGAAACCCGCATGTGGAGCATTCGTTTGTGTGGGATGCTCTACCAGGTTCATTCCTAGATAATGCACTCAAAGGGCACTAAGCATAGAGTGTGAAAACTGAGTTTCCTTGAGAGCTGCTTGGAAGCCTGATGGTGTGTGAAGTTAGTGAGCCAAATGGAGTTGTTCTCCCACAAGAACCACTCGGCTGATCCTTCTTCAATATGCCCTTCACCAACATGCAGTGTTTCCTTGATTGAATTAGCTCTCACACCAATATTTGCGTCTAGAGCCTTTGCATTGAGGGCTATCTGAAAACGGCTGTGGCGCTGAAGTTGCCTGTGAATGTGGAGTTGGTGGCATGTGAAACCCGCATGTGCAGCATTCGTTTCTGTGGGATGCTCTACCAGGTTCATTTCAGTCCTACCCATACAAAGGGCACTAAGCATAGAGTGTGAAAACTGAGTTTCCTTGAGAGCTGCTTGGAAGCCTGACGGTGTGTGAAGTTAGTGAGCCAAATGGAGTTGTTCTCCCACAAGAACCACTCAGCTGATCCTTCTTCAATATGCCCTTCACCAACATGCAGTGTTTCCTTGATTGAATTAGCTCTCACACCAATATTTGCGTCTAGAGCCTTTGCATTGAGGGCCATATGAAAACGGCTGTGGCGCTGAAGCTGCATGTGAATGTGGAGTTGGTGGCATGTGAAACCCGCATGTGGAGCATTCGTTTGTGTGGGATGCTCTACCAGGTTCATTTCAGTCCTAGCCATACAAAGGGCACTAAGCATAGAGTGTGAAAACTGAGTTTCCTTGAGAGCTGCTTGGAAGCCTGATGGTGTGTGAAGTTAGTGAGCCAAATGGAGTTGTTCTCCCACAAGAACCACTCGGCTGATCCTTCTTCAATATGCCCTTCACCAACATGCAGTGTTTCCTTGATTGAATTAGCTCTCACACCAATATTTGCGTCTAGAGCCTTTGCATTGAGGGCTATCTGAAAACGGCTGTGGCGCTGAAGTTGCCTGTGAATGTGGAGTTGGTGGCATGTGAAACCCGCATGTGCAGCATTCGTTTCTGTGGGATGCTCTACCAGGTTCATTTCAGTCCTACCCATACAAAGGGCACTAAGCATAGAGTGTGAAAACTGAGTTTCCTTGAGAGCTGCTTGGAAGCCTGATGGTGTGTGAAGTTAGTGAGCCAAATGGAGTTGTTCTCCCACAAGAACCACTTGGCTGATCCTTCTTCAATATGCCCTTCACCAACATGCAGTGTTTCCTTGATTGAATTAGCTCTCACACCAATATTTGCGTCTAGAGCCTTTGCATTGAGGGCCATCTGAAAACGGCTGTGGCGCTGAAGCTGCATGTGAATGTGGAGTTGGTGGCATGTGAAACCCGCATGTGGAGCATTCGTTTGTGTGGGATGCTCTACCAGGTTCATTTCAGTCCTAGCCATACAAAGGGCACTAAGCATAGAGTGTGAAAACTGAGTTTCCTTGAGAGCTGCTTGGAAGCCTGATGGTGTGTGAAGTTAGTGAGCCAAATGGAGTTGTTCTCCCACAAGAACCACTCGGCTGATCCTTCTTCAATATGCCCTTCACCAACATGCAGTGTTTCCTTGATTGAATTAGCTCTCACACCAATAGTCGCGTCTAGAGCCTTTGCATTGAGGACTATCTGAAAACGGCTGTGGCGCTGAAGTTGCCTGTGAATGTGGAGTTGGTGGCATGTGAAACCCGCATGTGGAGCATTCGTTTGTGTGGGATGCTCTACCAGGATCATTCCTAGATAATGCACTCAAAGGGCACTAAGCATAGAGTGTGAAAACTGAGTTTCCTTGAGAGCTGCTTGGAAGCCTGATGGTGTGTGAAGTTAGTGAGCCAGATGGAGTTGTTCTCCCACAAGAACCACTCAGCTGATCCTTCTTCAATATGCCCTTCACCAACATGCAGTGTTTCCTTGATTGAATTAGCTCTCACACCAATATTTGCGTTTAGAGCCTTTGCACTGAGTGGCATCTGAAAACGGCTGTGGCGCTGAAGTTGCCTGTGAATGTGGAGTTGGTGGCATGTGAAACCCGCATGTGGAGCATTCGTTTGTGTGGGATGCTCTACCAGGTTCATTCCTAGATAATGCACTCAAAGGGCACTAAACATAGAGTGTGAAAACTGAGTTTCCTTGAGAGCTGCTTGGAAGCCTGATGGTGTGTGAAGTTAGTGAGCCAAATGGAGTTGTTCTCCCACAAGAACCACTTGGCTGATCCTTCTTCAATATGCCCTTCACCAACATGCAGTGTTTCCTTGATTGAATTAGCTCTCACACCAATATTTGCGTCTAGAGCCTTTGCATTGAGGGCTATCTGAAAACGGCTGTGGCGCTGAAGTTGCCTGTGAATGTGGAGTTGGTGGCATGTGAAACCCGCATGTGGAGCATTCGTTTGTGTGGGATGCTCTACCAGGTTCATTTCAGTCCTAGGCACTCAAAGGGCACTAAGCATAAAGTGTGAAAACTGAGTTTCCTTGAGAGCTGCTTGGAAGCCTGATGGTGTGTGAAGTTAGTGAGCCAAATGGAGTTGTTCTCCCACAAGAACCACTCGGCTGATCCTTCTTCAATATGCCCTTCACCAACATGCAGTGTTTCCTTGATTGAATTAGCTCTCACACCAATATTTGCGTCTAGAGCCTTTGCATTGAAGGCTATCTGAAAACGGCTGTGGCGCTGAAGTTGCCTGTGAATGTGGAGTTGGTGGCATGTGAAACCCGCATGTGGAGCATTCGTTTGTGTGGGATGCTCTACCAGGTTCATTCCCAGATAATGCACTAAACGGGCACTAAGCATAAAGTGTGAAAACTGAGTTTCCTTGAGAGCTGCTTGGAAGCCTGATGGTGTGTGAAGTTAGTGAGCCAAATGGAGTTGTTCTCCCACAAGAACCACTCGGCTGATCCTTCTTCAATATGCCCTTCACCAACATGCAGTGTTTCCTTGATTGAATTAGCTCTCACACCAATATTTGCGTCTAGAGCCTTTGCATTGAGGGCTATCTGAAAACGGCTGTGGCGCTGAAGTTGCCTGTGAATGTGGAGTTGGTGGCATGTGAAACCCGCATGTGGAGCATTCGTTTCTGTGGGATGCTCTACCAGGTTCATTTCAGTCCTACCCATACAAAGGGCACTAAGCATAGAGTGTGAAAACTGAGTTTCCTTGAGAGCTGCTTGGAAGCCTGATGGTGTGTGAAGTTAGTGAGCCAAATGGAGTTGTTCTCCCACAAGAACCACTCGGCTGATCCTTCTTCAATATGCCCTTCACCAACATGCAGTGTTTCCTTGATTGAATTAGCTCTCACACCAATATTTGCGTCTAGAGCCTTTGCATTGAGGGCTATCTGAAAACGGCTGTGGCGCTGAAGTTGCCTGTGAATGTGGAGTTGGTGGCATGTGAAACCCGCATGTGCAGCATTCGTTTCTGTGGGATGCTCTACCAGGTTCATTTCAGTCCTACCCATACAAAGGGCACTAAGCATAGAGTGTGAAAACTGAGTTTCCTTGAGAGCTGCTTGGAAGCCTGATGGTGTGTGAAGTTAGTGAGCCAAATGGAGTTGTTCTCCCACAAGAACCACTTGGCTGATCCTTCTTCAATATGCCCTTCACCAACATGCAGTGTTTCCTTGATTGAATTAGCTCTCACACCAATATTTGCGTCTAGAGCCTTTGCATTGAGGGCCATCTGAAAACGGCTGTGGCGCTGAAGCTGCATGTGAATGTGGAGTTGGTGGCATGTGAAACCCGCATGTGGAGCATTCGTTTGTGTGGGATGCTCTACCAGGTTCATTTCAGTCCTAGCCATACAAAGGGCACTAAGCATAGAGTGTGAAAACTGAGTTTCCTTGAGAGCTGCTTGGAAGCCTGATGGTGTGTGAAGTTAGTGAGCCAAATGGAGTTGTTCTCCCACAAGAACCACTTGGCTGATCCTTCTTCAATATGCCCTTCACCAACATGCAGTGTTTCCTTGATTGAATTAGCTCTCACACCAATATTTGCGTCTAGAGCCTTTGCATTGAGGGCTATCTGAAAATGGCTGTGGCGCTGAAGTTGCCTGTGAATGTGGAGTTGGTGGCATGTGAAACCCGCATGTGGAGCATTCGTTTGTGTTTGATGCTCTACCAGGTTCATTCCTAGATAATGCACTCAAAGGGCACTAAGCATAGAGTGTGAAAACTGAGTTTCCTTGAGAGCTGCTTGGAAGCCTGATGGTGTGTGAAGTTAGTGAGCCAAATGGAGTTGTTCTCCCACAAGAACCACTCGGCTGATCCTTCTTCAATATGCCCTTCACCAACATGCAGTGTTTCCTTGATTGAATTAGCTCTCACACCAATAGTCGCGTCTAGAGCCTTTGCATTGAGGACTATCTGAAAACGGCTGTGGCGCTGAAGTTGCCTGTGAATGTGGAGTTGGTGGCATGTGAAACCCGCATGTGGAGCATTCGTTTGTGTGGGATGCTCTACCAGGATCATTCCTAGATAATGCACTCAAAGGGCACTAAGCATAGAGTGTGAAAACTGAGTTTCCTTGAGAGCTGCTTGGAAGCCTGATGGTGTGTGAAGTTAGTGAGCCAGATGGAGTTGTTCTCCCACAAGAACCACTCAGCTGATCCTTCTTCAATATGCCCTTCACCAACATGCAGTGTTTCCTTGATTGAATTAGCTCTCACACCAATATTTGCGTTTAGAGCCTTTGCACTGAGGGGCATCTGAAAACGGCTGTGGCGCTGAAGTTGCCTGTGAATGTGGAGTTGGTGGCATGTGAAACCCGCATGTGGAGCATTCGTTTGTGTGGAATGCTCTACCAGGTTCATTCCTAGATAATGCACTCAAAGGGCACTAAACATAGAGTGTGAAAACTGAGTTTCCTTGAGAGCTGCTTGGAAGCCTGATGGTGTGTGAAGTTAGTGAGCCAAATGGAGTTGTTCTCCCACAAGAACCACTCGGCTGATCCTTCTTCAATATGCCCTTCACCAACATGCAGTGTTTCCTTGATTGAATTAGCTCTCACACCAATATTTGCGTCTAGAGCCTTTGCATTGAGGGCTATCTGAAAACGGCTGTGGCGCTGAAGTTGCCTGTGAATGTGGAGTTGGTGGCATGTGAAACCCGCATGTGGAGCATTCGTTTGTGTGGGATGCTCTACCAGGTTCATTTCAGTCCTAGGCACTCAAAGGGCACTAAGCATAGAGTGTGAAAACTGAGTTTCCTTGAGAGCTGCTTGGAAGCCTGATGGTGTGTGAAGTTAGTGAGCCAAATGGAGTTGTTCTCCCACAAGAACCACTCGGCTGATCCTTCTTCAATATGCCCTTCACCAACATGCAGTGTTTCCTTGATTGAATTAGCTCTCACACCAATATTTGCGTCTAGAGCCTTTGCATTGAAGGCTATCTGAAAACGGCTGTGGCGCTGAAGTTGCCTGTGAATGTGGAGTTGGTGGCATGTGAAACCCGCATGTGGAGCATTCGTTTGTGTGGGATGCTCTACCAGGTTCATTCCCAGATAATGCACTAAACGGGCACTAAGCATAAAGTGTGAAAACTGAGTTTCCTTGAGAGCTGCTTGGAAGCCTGATGGTGTGTGAAGTTAGTGAGCCAAATGGAGTTGTTCTCCCACAAGAACCACTCGGCTGATCCTTCTTCAATATGCCCTTCACCAACATGCAGTGTTTCCTTGATTGAATTAGCTCTCACACCAATATTTGCGTCTAGAGCCTTTGCATTGAGGGCTATCTGAAAACGGCTGTGGCGCTGAAGTTGCCTGTGAATGTGGAGTTGGTGGCATGTGAAACCCGCCTGTGGAGCATTCGTTTGTGTGGGATGCTCTACCAGGTTCATTTCAGTCCTAGCCATACAAAGGGCACTAAGCATAGAGTGTGAAAACTGAGTTTCCTTGAGAGCTGCTTGGAAGCCTGATGGTGTGTGAAGTTAGTGAGCCAAATGGAGTTGTTCTCCCACAAGAACCACTCGGCTGATCCTTCTTCAATATGCCCTTCACCAACATGCAGTGTTTCCTTGATTGAATTAGCTCTCACACCAATATTTGCGTCTAGAGCCTTTGCATTGAGGGCTATCTGAAAACGGCTGTGGCGCTGAAGTTGCCTGTGAATGTGGAGTTGGTGGCATGTGAAACCCGCCTGTGGAGCATTCGTTGCTGTGGGATGCTCTACCAGGTTCATTTCAGTCCAACCCATACAAAGGGCACTAAGCATAGAGTGTGAAAACTGAGTTTCCTTGAGAGCTGCTTGGAAACCTGATGGTGTGGGAAGTTAGTGAGCCAAATGGAGTTGTTCTCCCACAAGAACCTCTCAGCTGATCCTTCTTCAATATGCCCTTCACCAACATGCAGTGTTTCCTTGATTGAATTAGCTCTCACACCAATATTCGCGTCTAGAGCCTTTGCATTGAGGGCTATCTGAAAACGGCTGTGGCGCTGAAGTTGCCTGTGAATGTGGAGTTGGTGGCGTGTGAAACCCGCATGTGGAACATTCGTTTGTGTGGGATGCTCTACCAGGTTCATTCCTAGATAATGCACTCAAAGGGCACTAAGCAAAGAGTGTGAAAACTGAGTTTCCTTGAGAGCTGCTTGGAAGCCTGATGGTGTGTGAAGTTACTGAGCCAAATGGAGTTATTCTCCCACAAGAACCACTCAGCTGATCCTTCTTCAATCTGCCCTTCACCAACATGCAGTGTTTCCTTGATTGAATTAGCTCTTACACCAATATTTGCGTCTAGAGCCTTTGCATTGAGGGCTATCTGAAAACGGCTGTGGCGCTGAAGTTGCCTGTGAATGTGGAGTTGGTGGCATGTGAAACCCGCATGTGGAGCATTCGTTTGTGTGGGATGCTCTACCAGGTTCATTCCCAGATAATGCACTAAACGGGCACTAAGCATAAAGTGTGAAAACTGAGTTTCCTTGAGAGCTGCTTGGAAGCCTGATGGTGTGTGAAGTTAGTGAGCCAAATGGAGTTGTTCTCCCACAAGAACCACTCGGCTGATCCTTCTTCAATATGCCCTTCACCAACATGCAGTGTTTCCTTGATTGAATTAGCTCTCACACCAATATTTGCGTCTAGAGCCTTTGCATTGAGGGCTATCTGAAAACGGCTGTGGCGCTGAAGTTGCCTGTGAATGTGGAGTTGGTGGCATGTGAAACCCGCATGTGGAGCATTCGTTTGTGTGGGATGCTCTACCAGGTTCATTTCAGTCCAACCCATACAAAGGGCACTAAGCATAGAGTGTGAAAACTGAGTTTCCTTGAGAGATGCTTGGAAGACTGATGGTGTGTGAAGTTAGTGAGCCAAATGGAGTTGTTCTCCCACAAGAACCACTCGGCTGATCCTTCTTCAATATGCCCTTCACCAACATGCAGTGTTTCCTTGATTGAATTAGCTCTCACACCAATAGTCACGTCTAGAGCCTTTGCATTGAGGGCTATCTGAAAACGGCTGTGGCGCTGAAGTTGCCTGTGAATGTGGAGTTGGTGGCATGTGAAACCCGCATGTGGAGCATTCGTTTGTGTGGGATGCTCTACCAGGTTCATTCCTAGATAATGCACTCAAAGGGCACTAAACATAGAGTGTGAAAACTGAGTTTCCTTGAGAGCTGCTTGGAAGCCTGATGGTGTGTGAAGTTAGTGAGCCAAATGGAGTTGTTCTCCCACAAGAACCACTCAGCTGATCCTTCTTCAATATGCCCTTCACCAACATGCAGTGTTTCCTTGATTGAATTAGCTCTCACACCAATATTTGCGTCTAGAGCCTTTGCATTGAGGGCTATCTGAAAACGGCTGTGGCGCTGAAGTTGCCTGTGAATGTGGAGTTGGTGGCATGTGAAACCCGCATGTGGAGCATTCGTTTGTGTGGGATGCTCTACCAGGTTCATTCCTAGATAATGCACTCAAAGGGCACTAAGCATAGAGTGTGAAAACTGAGTTTCCTTGAGAGCTGCTTGGAAGCCTGATGGTGTGTGAAGTTAGTGAGCCAAATGGAGTTGTTCTCCCACAAGAACCACTCGGCTGATCCTTCTTCAATATGCCCTTCACCAACATGCAGTGTTTCCTTGATTGAATTACCTCTCACACCAATATTTGCGTCTAGAGCCTTTGCATTGAGGGCCATCTGAAAACGGCTGTGGCGCTGAAGTTGCCTGTGAATGTGGAGTTGGTGGCATGTGAAACCCGCATGTGGAGCATTCGTTTGTGTGGGATGCTCTACCAGGTTCATTTCTAGATAATGCACTCAAAGGGCACTAAACATAGAGTGTGAAAACTGAGTTTCCTTGAGAGCTGCTTGGAAGCCTGATGGTGTGTGAAGTTAGTCAGCCAAATGGAGTTATTCTCCCACAAGAACCACTCGGCTGATCCTTCTTCAATATGCCCTTCACCAACATGCAGTGTTTCCTTGATTGAATTAGCTCTCACACAAATATTTGCGTCTAGAGCCTTTGCATTGAGGGCTATCTGAAAACGGCTGTGGCGCTGAAGTTGCCTGTGAATGTGGAGTTCGTGGCATGTGAAACCCGCATGTGGAGCATCCGTTTGTGTGGGGATAATGACCAAGCTTCATTTCAGTCCTAGGCACACAAAGAGCACTAAGCATAGAGTGTGAAAACTGAGTTTCCTTGAGAGCTGCTTGGAAGCCTGATGGTGTGTGAAGTTAGTGAGCCAAATGGGAGTTGTTCTCCCACAAGAACCACTTGGCTGATCCTTCTTCAATATGCCCTTCACCAACATGCAGTGTTTCCTTGATTGAATTAGCTCTCACACGAATATTTGCGTCTAGAGCCTTTGCATTGAGGGCTATCTGAAAATGGCTGTGGCGCTGAAGTTGCCTGTGAATGTGGAGTTGGTGGCATGTGAAACCCGCATGTGGAGCATTCGTTTGTGTGGGATGCTCTACCAGGTTCATTCCTAGATAATGCACTCAAAGGGCACTAAGCATAGAGTGTGAAAACTGAGTTTCCTTGAGAGCTGCTTGGAAGCCTGATGGTGTGGGAAGTTAGTGAGCCAAATGGAGTTGTTCTCCCACAAGAACCACTCGGCTGATCCTTCTTCAATATGCCCTTCACCAACATGCAGTGTTTCCTTGATTGAATTAGCTCTCACACCAATATTTGCGTCTAGAGCCTTTGCATTGAGGGCTATCTGAAAACGGCTGTGGCGCTGAAGTTGCCTGTGAATGTGGAGTTGGTGGCATGTGAAACCCGCATGTGGAGCATTCGTTTGTGTGGGATGCTCTACCAGGTTCATTTCAGTCCTAGCCATACAAGGGCACTAAGCATAGAGTGTGAAAACTGAGTTTCCTTGAGAGCTGCTTGGAAGCCTGATGGTGTGTGAAGTTAGTGCCAAATGGAGTTGTTCTCCCACAAGAACCACTCGGCTGATCCTTCTTCAATAGGCCCTTCACCAACATGCAGTGTTTCCTTGATTGAATTAGCTCTCACACCAATATTTGCGTCTATAGCCTTTGCATTGAGGGCTATCTGAAAACGGCTGTGGCGCTGAAGTTGCCTGTGAATGTGGAGTTGGTGGCATGTGAAACCCGCATGTGGAGCATTCGTTTGTGTGGGATGCTCTACCAGGTTCATTCCTAGATAATGCACTCAAAGGGCACTAAACATAGAGTGTGAAAACTGAGTTTCCTTGAGAGCTGCTTGGAAGCCTGATGGTGTGTGAAGTTAGTGAGCCAAATGGAGTTGTTCTCCCACAAGAACCACTCGGCTGATCCTTCTTCAATATGCCCTTCACCAACATGCAGTGTTTCCTTGATTGAATTAGCTCTCACACCAATATTTGCGTCTAGAGCCTTTGCATTGAGGGCTATCTGAAAACGGCTGTGGCGCTGAAGTTGCCTGTGAATGTGGAGTTGGTGGCATGTGAAACCCGCATGTGGAGCATTCGTTTGTGTGGGATGCTCTACCAGGTTCATTTCAGTCCTAGCCATACAAAGTGCACTAAGCATAGAGTGTGAAAACTGAGTTTCCTTGAGAGCTGCTTGGAAGCCTGATGGTGTGTGAAGTTAGTGAGCCAAATGGAGTTGTTCTCCCACAAGAACCACTCGGCTGATCCTTCTTCAATATGCCCTTCACCAACATGCAGTGTTTCCTTGATTGAATTAGCTCTCACACCAATATTTGCGTCTAGAGCCTTTGCATTGAGGGCTATCTGAAAACGGCTGTGGCGCTGAAGTTGCCTGTGAATGTGGAGTTGGTGGCATGTGAAACCCGCATGTGGAGCATCCGTTTGTGTGGGATTCTGACCAAGCTTCATTTCAGTCCTAGGCACACAAAGAGCACTAAACATAGAGTGTGAAAACTGAGTTTCCTTGAGAGCTGCTTGGAAGCCTGATGGTGTGTGAAGTTAGTGAGCCAAATGGAGTTGTTCTCCCACAAGAACCACTCGGCTGATCCTTCTTCAATATGCCCCTTCACCAACATGCAGTGTTTCCTTGATTGAATTAGCTCTCACACCAATATTTGCGTCTAGAGCCTTTGCATTGAGGGCTATCTGAAAACGGCTGTGGCGCTGAAGTTGCCTGTGAATGTGGAGTTGGTGGCATGTGAAACCCGCATGTGGAGCATTCGTTTCTGTGGGATGCTCTACCAGGTTCATTCCTAGATAATGCACTCAAAGGGCACTAAGCATAGAGTGTGAAAACTGAGTTTCCTTGAGAGCTGCTTGGAAGCCTGATGGTGTGTGAAGTTAGTGAGCCAAATGGAGTTGTTCTCCCACAAGAACCACTCGGCTGATCCTTCTTCAATAGGCCCTTCACCAACATGCAGTGTTTCCTTGATTGAATTAGCTCTCACACCAATATTTGCGTCTAGAGCCTTTGCATTGAGGGCTATCTGAAAACGGCTGTGGCGCTGAAGTTGCCTGTGAATGTGGAGTTGGTGGCATGTGAAACCCGCATGTGGAGCATTCGTTTGTGTGGGATGCTCTACCAGGTTCATTCCTAGATAATGCACTCAAAGGGCACTAAGCATAGAGTGTGAAAACTGAGTTTCCTTGAGAGCTGCTTGGAAGCCTGATGGTGTGTGAAGTTAGTGAGCCAAATGGAGTTGTTCTCCCACAAGAACCACTCGGCTGATCCTTCTTCAATATGCCCATCACCAACATGCAGTGTTTCCTTGATTGAATTAGCTCTCACACCAATATTTGCGTCTAGAGCCTTTGCATTGAGGGCTATCTGAAAACGGCTGTGGCGCTGAAGTTGCCTGTGAATGTGGAGTTGGTGGCATGTGAAACCCGCATGTGGAGCATTCGTTTGTGTGGGATGCTCTACCAGGTTCATTCCCAGATAATGCACTAAACGGGCACTAAGCATAAAGTGTGAAAACTGAGTTTCCTTGAGAGCTGCTTGGAAGCCTGATGGTGTGTGAAGTTAGTGAGCCAAATGGAGTTGTTCTCCCACAAGAACCACTCAGCTGATCCTTCTTCAATATGCCCTTCACCAACATGCAGTGTTTCCTTGATTGAATTACCTCTCACACCAATATTTGCGTCTAGAGCCTTTGCATTGAGCGCCATCTGAAAACGGCTGTGGCGCTGAAGTTGCCTGTGAATGTGGAGTTGGTGGCATGTGAAACCCGCATGTGGAGCATTCGTTTTTGTGGGATGCTCTACCAGGTTCATTCCTAGATAATGCACTCAAAGGGCACTAAACATAGAGTGTGAAAACTGAGTTTCCTTGAGAGCTGCTTGGAAGCCTGATGGTGTGTGAAGTTAGTGAGCCAAATGGAGTTGTTCTCCCACAAGAACCACTCGGCTGATCCTTCTTCAATATGCCCTTCACCAACATGCAGTGTTTCCTTGATTGAATTACCTCTCACACCAATATTTGCGTCTAGAGCCTTTGCATTGAGGGCTATCTGAAAACGGCTGTGGCGCTGAAGTTGCCTGTGAATGTGGAGTTGGTGGCATGTGAAACCCGCCTGTGGAGCATTCGTTGCTGTGGGATGCTCTACCAGGTTCATTTCAGTCCAACCCATACAAAGGGCACTAAGCATAGAGTGTGAAAACTGAGTTTCCTTGAGAGCTGCTTGGAAGCCTGATGGTGTGTGAAGTTAGTCAGCCAAATGGAGTTATTCTCCCACAAGAACCACTCGGCTGATCCTTCTTCAATATGCCCTTCACCAACATGCAGTGTTTCCTTGATTGAATTAGCTCTCACACAAATATTTGCGTCTAGAGCCTTTGCATTGAGGGCTATCTGAAAACGGCTGTGGCGCTGAAGTTGCCTGTGAATGTGGAGTTGGTGGCATGTGAAACCCGCATGTGGAGCATTCGTTTGTGTGGGATAATGACCAAGCTTCATTTCAGTCCTAGGCACACAAAGAGCACTAAGCATAGAGTGTGAAAACTGAGTTTCCTTGAGAGCTGCTTGGAAGCCTGATGGTGTGTGAAGTTAGTGAGCCAAATGGAGTTGTTCTCCCACAAGAACCACTTGGCTGATCCTTCTTCAATATGCCCTTCACCAACATGCAGTGTTTCCTTGATTGAATTAGCTCTCACACCAATATTTGCGTCTAGAGCCTTTGCATTGAGGGCTATCTGAAAATGGCTGTGGCGCTGAAGTTGCCTGTGAATGTGGAGTTGGTGGCATGTGAAACCCGCATGTGGAGCATTCGTTTGTGTGGGATGCTCTACCAGGTTCATTCCTAGATAATGCACTCAAAGGGCACTAAGCATAGAGTGTGAAAACTGAGTTTCCTTGAGAGCTGCTTGGAAGCCTGATGGTGTGGGAAGTTAGTGAGCCAAATGGAGTTGTTCTCCCACAAGAACCACTCGGCTGATCCTTCTTCAATATGCCCTTCACCAACATGCAGTGTTTCCTTGATTGAATTAGCTCTCACACCAATATTTGCGTCTAGAGCCTTTGCATTGAGGGCTATCTGAAAACGGCTGTGGCGCTGAAGTTGCCTGTGAATGTGGAGTTGGTGGCATGTGAAACCCGCATGTGGAGCATTCGTTTGTGTGGGATGCTCTACCAGGTTCATTTCAGTCCTAGCCATACAAGGGCACTAAGCATAGAGTGTGAAAACTGAGTTTCCTTGAGAGCTGCTTGGAAGCCTGATGGTGTGTGAAGTTAGTGCCAAATGGAGTTGTTCTCCCACAAGAACCACTCGGCTGATCCTTCTTCAATAGGCCCTTCACCAACATGCAGTGTTTCCTTGATTGAATTAGCTCTCACACCAATATTTGCGTCTATAGCCTTTGCATTGAGGGCTATCTGAAAACGGCTGTGGCGCTGAAGTTGCCTGTGAATGTGGAGTTGGTGGCATGTGAAACCCGCATGTGGAGCATTCGTTTGTGTGGGATGCTCTACCAGGTTCATTCCTAGATAATGCACTCAAAGGGAACTAAACATAGAGTGTGAAAACTGAGTTTCCTTGAGAGCTGCTTGGAAGCCTGATGGTGTGTGAAGTTAGTGAGCCAAATGGAGTTGTTCTCCCACAAGAACCACTCGGCTGATCCTTCTTCAATATGCCCTTCACCAACATGCAGTGTTTCCTTGATTGAATTAGCTCTCACACCAATATTTGCGTCTAGAGCCTTTGCATTGAGGGCTATCTGAAAACGGCTGTGGCGCTGAAGTTGCCTGTGAATGTGGAGTTGGTGGCATGTGAAACCCGCCTGTGGAGCATTCGTTTCTGTGGGATGCTCTACCAGGTTCATTTCAGTCCAACCCATACAAAGGGCACTAAGCATAGAGTGTGAAAACTGAGTTTCCTTGAGAGCTGCTTGGAAACCTGATGGTGTTTGAAGTTAGTGAGCCAAATGGAGTTGTTCTCCCACAAGAACCTCTCAGCTGATCCTTCTTCAATATGCCCTTCACCAACATGCAGTGTTTCCTTGATTGAATTAGCTCTCACACCAATATTCGCGTCTAGAGCCTTTGCATTGAGGGCTATCTGAAAACGGCTGTGGCGCTGAAGTTGCCTGTGAATGTGGAGTTGGTGGCATGTGAAACCCGCATGTGGAACATTCGTTTGTGTGGGATGCTCTACCAGGTTCATTCCTAGATAATGCACTCAAAGGGCACTAAGCAAAGAGTGTGAAAACTGAGTTTCCTTGAGAGCTGCTTGGAAGCCTGATGGTGTGTGAAGTTACTGAGCCAAATGGAGTTATTCTCCCACAAGAACCACTCAGCTGATCCTTCTTCAATCTGCCCTTCACCAACATGCAGTGTTTCCTTGATTGAATTAGCTCTTACACCAATATTTGCGTCTAGAGCCTTTGCATTGAGGGCTATCTGAAAACGGCTGTGGCGCTGAAGTTGCCTGTGAATGTGGAGTTGGTGGCATGTGAAACCCGCATGTGGAGCATTCGTTTGTGTGGGATGCTCTACCAGGTTCATTCCCAGATAATGCACTAAACGGGCACTAAGCATAAAGTGTGAAAACTGAGTTTCCTTGAGAGCTGCTTGGAAGCCTGATGGTGTGTGAAGTTAGTGAGCCAAATGGAGTTGTTCTCCCACAAGAACCACTCGGCTGATCCTTCTTCAATATGCCCTTCACCAACATGCAGTGTTTCCTTGATTGAATTAGCTCTCACACCAATATTTGCGTCTAGAGCCTTTGCATTGAGGGCTATCTGAAAACGGCTGTGGCGCTGAAGTTGCCTGTGAATGTGGAGTTGGTGGCATGTGAAACCCGCATGTGGAGCATTCGTTTGTGTGGGATGCTCTACCAGGTTCATTTCAGTCCAACCCATACAAAGGGCACTAAGCATAGAGTGTGAAAACTGAGTTTCCTTGAGAGATGCTTGGAAGACTGATGGTGTGTGAAGTTAGTGAGCCAAATGGAGTTGTTCTCCCACAAGAACCACTCGGCTGATCCTTCTTCAATATGCCCTTCACCAACATGCAGTGTTTCCTTGATTGAATTAGCTCTCACACCAATAGTCGCGTCTAGAGCCTTTGCATTGAGGGCTATCTGAAAACGGCTGTGGCGCTGAAGTTGCCTGTGAATGTGGAGTTGGTGGCATGTGAAACCCGCATGTGGAGCATTCGTTTGTGTGGGATGCTCTACCAGGTTCATTCCTAGATAATGCACTCAAAGGGCACTAAACATAGAGTGTGAAAACTGAGTTTCCTTGAGAGCTGCTTTGAAGCCTGATGGTGTGTGAAGTTAGTGAGCCAAATGGAGTTGTTCTCCCACAAGAACCACTCAGCTGATCCTTCTTCAATATGCCCTTCACCAACATGCAGTGTTTCCTTGATTGAATTAGCTCTCACACCAATATTTGCGTCTAGAGCCTTTGCATTGAGGGCTATCTGAAAACGGCTGTGGCGCTGAAGTTGCCTGTGAATGTGGAGTTGGTGGCATGTGAAACCCGCATGTGGAGCATTCGTTTGTGTGGGATGCTCTACCAGGTTCATTCCTAGATAATGCACTCAAAGGGCACTAAGCATAGAGTGTGAAAACTGAGTTTCCTTGAGAGCTGCTTGGAAGCCTGATGGTGTGTGAAGTTAGTGAGCCAAATGGAGTTGTTCTCCCACAAGAACCACTCGGCTGATCCTTCTTCAATATGCCCTTCACCAACATGCAGTGTTTCCTTGATTGAATTACCTCTCACACCAATATTTGCGTCTAGAGCCTTTGCATTGAGGGCCATCTGAAAACGGCTGTGGCGCTGAAGTTGCCTGTGAATGTGGAGTTGGTGGCATGTGAAACCCGCATGTGGAGCATTCGTTTGTGTGGGATGCTCTACCAGGTTCATTTCTAGATAATGCACTCAAAGGGCACTAAACATAGAGTGTGAAAACTGAGTTTCCTTGAGAGCTGCTTGGAAGCCTGATGGTGTGTGAAGTTAGTCAGCCAAATGGAGTTATTCTCCCACAAGAACCACTCGGCTGATCCTTCTTCAATATGCCCTTCACCAACATGCAGTGTTTCCTTGATTGAATTACCTCTCACACCAATATTTGCGTCTAGAGCCTTTGCATTGAGGGCCATCTGAAAACGGCTGTGGCGCTGAAGTTGCCTGTGAATGTGGAGTTGGTGGCATGTGAAACCCGCATGTGGAGCATTCGTTTGTGTGGGATGCTCTACCAGGTTCATTTCTAGATAATGCACTCAAAGGGCACTAAACATAGAGTGTGAAAACTGAGTTTCCTTGAGAGCTGCTTGGAAGCCTGATGGTGTGTGAAGTTAGTCAGCCAAATGGAGTTATTCTCCCACAAGAACCACTCGGCTGATCCTTCTTCAATATGCCCTTCACCAACATGCAGTGTTTCCTTGATTGAATTAGCTCTCACACAAATATTTGCGTCTAGAGCCTTTGCATTGAGGGCTATCTGAAAACGGCTGTGGCGCTGAAGTTGCCTGTGAATGTGGAGTTGGTGGCATGTGAAACCCGCATGTGGAGCATCCGTTTGTGTGGGATAATGACCAAGCTTCATTTCAGTCCTAGGCACACAAAGAGCACTAAGCATAGAGTGTGAAAACTGAGTTTCCTTGAGAGCTGCTTGGAAGCCTGATGGTGTGTGAAGTTAGTGAGCCAAATGGAGTTGTTCTCCCACAAGAACCACTTGGCTGATCCTTCTTCAATATGCCCTTCACCAACATGCAGTGTTTCCTTGATTGAATTAGCTCTCACACCAATATTTGCGTCTAGAGCCTTTGCATTGAGGGCTATCTGAAAATGGCTGTGGCGCTGAAGTTGCCTGTGAATGTGGAGTTGGTGGCATGTGAAACCCGCATGTGGAGCATTCGTTTGTGTGGGATGCTCTACCAGGTTCATTCCTAGATAATGCACTCAAAGGGCACTAAGCATAGAGTGTGAAAACTGAGTTTCCTTGAGAGCTGCTTGGAAGCCTGATGGTGTGGGAAGTTAGTGAGCCAAATGGAGTTGTTCTCCCACAAGAACCACTCGGCTGATCCTTCTTCAATATGCCCTTCACCAACATGCAGTGTTTCCTTGATTGAATTAGCTCTCACACCAATATTTGCGTCTACAGCCTTTGCATTGAGGGCTATCTGAAAACGGCTGTGGCGCTGAAGTTGCCTGTGAATGTGGAGTTGGTGGCATGTGAAACCCGCATGTGGAGCATTCGTTTGTGTGGGATGCTCTACCAGGTTCATTTCAGTCCTAGCCATACAAGGGCACTAAGCATAGAGTGTGAAAACTGAGTTTCCTTGAGAGCTGCTTGGAAGCCTGATGGTGTGTGAAGTTAGTGCCAAATGGAGTTGTTCTCCCACAAGAACCACTCGGCTGATCCTTCTTCAATAGGCCCTTCACCAACATGCAGTGTTTCCTTGATTGAATTAGCTCTCACACCAATATTTGCGTCTATAGCCTTTGCATTGAGGGCTATCTGAAAACGGCTGTGGCGCTGAAGTTGCCTGTGAATGTGGAGTTGGTGGCATGTGAAACCCGCATGTGGAGCATTCGTTTGTGTGGGATGCTCTACCAGGTTCATTCCTAGATAATGCACTCAAAGGGCACTAAACATAGAGTGTGAAAACTGAGTTTCCTTGAGAGCTGCTTGGAAGCCTGATGGTGTGTGAAGTTAGTGAGCCAAATGGAGTTGTTCTCCCACAAGAACCACTCGGCTGATCCTTCTTCAATATGCCCTTCACCAACATGCAGTGTTTCCTTGATTGAATTAGCTCTCACACCAATATTTGCGTCTAGAGCCTTTGCATTGAGGGCTATCTGAAAACGGCTGTGGCGCTGAAGTTGCCTGTGAATGTGGAGTTGGTGGCATGTGAAACCCGCATGTGGAGCATTCGTTTGTGTGGGATGCTCTACCAGGTTCATTTCAGTCCTAGCCATACAAAGTGCACTAAGCATAGAGTGTGAAAACTGAGTTTCCTTGAGAGCTGCTTGGAAGCCTGATGGTGTGTGAAGTTAGTGAGCCAAATGGAGTTGTTCTCCCACAAGAACCACTCGGCTGATCCTTCTTCAATATGCCCTTCACCAACATGCAGTGTTTCCTTGATTGAATTAGCTCTCACACCAATATTTGCGTCTAGAGCCTTTGCATTGAGGGCCATCTGAAAACGGCTGTGGCGCTGAAGTTGCCTGTGAATGTGGAGTTGGTGGCATGTGAAACCCGCATGTGGAGCATCCGTTTGTGTGGGATGCTGACCAAGCTTCATTTCAGTCCTAGGCACACAAAGAGCACTAAACATAGAGTGTGAAAACTGAGTTTCCTTGAGAGCTGCTTGGAAGCCTGATGGTGTGTGAAGTTAGTGAGCCAAATGGAGTTGTTCTCCCACAAGAACCACTCGGCTGATCCTTCTTCAATATGCCCTTCACCAACATGCAGTGTTTCCTTGATTGAATTAGCTCTCACACCAATATTTGCGTCTAGAGCCTTTGCATTGAGGGCTATCTGAAAACGGCTGTGGCGCTGAAGTTGCCTGTGAATGTGGAGTTGGTGGCATGTGAAACCCGCATGTGGAGCATTCGTTTGTGTGGGATGCTCTACCAGGTTCATTCCTAGATAATGCACTCAAAGGGCACTAAGCATAGAGTGTGAAAACTGAGTTTCCTTGAGAGCTGCTTGGAAGCCTGATGGTGTGTGAAGTTAGTGAGCCAAATGGAGTTGTTCTCCCACAAGAACCACTCGGCTGATCCTTCTTCAATAGGCCCTTCACCAACATGCAGTGTTTCCTTGATTGAATTAGCTCTCACACCAATATTTGCGTCTAGAGCCTTTGCATTGAGGGCTATCTGAAAACGGCTGTGGCGCTGAAGTTGCCTGTGAATGTGGAGTTGGTGGCATGTGAAACCCGCATGTGGAGCATTCGTTTGTGTGGGATGCTCTACCAGGTTCATTCCTAATAATGCACTCAAAGGGCACTAAGCATAGAGTGTGAAAACTGAGTTTCCTTGAGAGCTGCTTGGAAGCCTGATGGTGTGTGAAGTTAGTGAGCCAAATGGAGTTGTTCTCCCACAAGAACCACTCGGCTGATCCTTCTTCAATATGCCCATCACCAACATGCAGTGTTTCCTTGATTGAATTAGCTCTCACACCAATATTTGCGTCTAGAGCCTTTGCATTGAGGGCTATCTGAAAACGGCTGTGGCGCTGAAGTTGCCTGTGAATGTGGAGTTGGTGGCATGTGAAACCCGCATGTGGAGCATTCGTTTGTGTGGGATGCTCTACCAGGTTCATTCCCAGATAATGCACTAAACGGGCACTAAGCATAAAGTGTGAAAACTGAGTTTCCTTGAGAGCTGCTTGGAAGCCTGATGGTGTGTGAAGTTAGTGAGCCAAATGGAGTTGTTCTCCCACAAGAACCACTCAGCTGATCCTTCTTCAATATGCCCTTCACCAACATGCAGTGTTTCCTTGATTGAATTACCTCTCACACCAATATTTGCGTCTAGAGCCTTTGCATTGAGCGCCATCTGAAAACGGCTGTGGCGCTGAAGTTGCCTGTGAATGTGGAGTTGGTGGCATGTGAAACCCGCATGTGGAGCATCCGTTTGTGTGGGATAATGACCAAGCTTCATTTCAGTCCTAGGCACACAAAGAGCACTAAGCATAGAGTGTGAAAACTGAGTTTCCTTGAGAGCTGCTTGGAAGCCTGATGGTGTGTGAAGTTAGTGAGCCAAATGGAGTTGTTCTCCCACAAGAACCACTTGGCTGATCCTTCTTCAATATGCCCTTCACCAACATGCAGTGTTTCCTTGATTGAATTAGCTCTCACACCAATATTTGCGTCTAGAGCCTTTGCATTGAGGGCTATCTGAAAATGGCTGTGGCGCTGAAGTTGCCTGTGAATGTGGAGTTGGTGGCATGTGAAACCCGCATGTGGAGCATTCGTTTGTGTGGGATGCTCTACCAGGTTCATTCCTAGATAATGCACTAAACGGGCACTAAGCATAGAGTGTGAAAACTGAGTTTCCTTGAGAGCTGCTTGGAAGCCTGATGGTGTGGGAAGTTAGTGAGCCAAATGGAGTTGTTCTCCCACAAGAACCACTCGGCTGATCCTTCTTCAATATGCCCTTCACCAACATGCAGTGTTTCCTTGATTGAATTAGCTCTCACACCAATATTTGCGTCTAGAGCCTTTGTATTGAGGGCTATCTGAAAACGGCTGTGGCGCTGAAGTTGCCTGTGAATGTGGAGTTGGTGGCATGTGAAACCCGCATGTGGAGCATTCGTTTGAGTGGGATGCTCTACCAGGTTCATTTCAGTCCTAGCCATACAAGGGCACTAAGCATAGAGTGTGAAAACTGAGTTTCCTTGAGAGCTGCTTGGAAGCCTGATGGTGTGTGAAGTTAGTGCCAAATGGAGTTGTTCTCCCACAAGAACCACTCGGCTGATCCTTCTTCAATAGGCCCTTCACCAACATGCAGTGTTTCCTTGATTGAATTAGCTCTCACACCAATATTTGCGTCTATAGCCTTTGCATTGAGGGCTATCTGAAAACGGCTGTGGCGCTGAAGTTGCCTGTGAATGTGGAGTTGGTGGCATGTGAAACCCGCATGTGGAGCATTCGTTTGTGTGGGATGCTCTACCAGGTTCATTCCTAGATAATGCACTCAAAGGGAACTAAACATAGAGTGTGAAAACTGAGTTTCCTTGAGAGCTGCTTGGAAGCCTGATGGTGTGTGAAGTTAGTGAGCCAAATGGAGTTGTTCTCCCACAAGAACCACTCGGCTGATCCTTCTTCAATATGCCCTTCACCAACATGCAGTGTTTCCTTGATTGAATTAGCTCTCACACCAATATTTGCGTCTAGAGCCTTTGCATTGAGGGCTATCTGAAAATGGCTGTGGCGCTGAAGTTGCCTGTGAATGTGGAGTTGGTGGCATGTGAAACCCGCATGTGGAGCATTCGTTTGTGTGGGATGCTCTACCAGGTTCATTTCAGTCCTAGCCATACAAAGTGCACTAAGCATAGAGTGTGAAAACTGAGTTTCCTTGAGAGCTGCTTGGAAGCCTGATGGTGTGTGAAGTTAGTGAGCCAAATGGAGTTGTTCTCCCACAAGAACCACTCGGCTGATCCTTCTTCAATATGCCCTTCACCAACATGCAGTGTTTCCTTGATTGAATTAGCTCTCACACCAATATTTGCGTCTAGAGCCTTTGCATTGAGGGCTATCTGAAAACGGCTGTGGCGCTGAAGTTGCCTGTGAATGTGGAGTTGGTGGCATGTGAAACCCGCATGTGGAGCATTCGTTTGTGTGGGATGCTCTACCAGGTTCATTCCTAGATAATGCACTCAAAGGGCACTAAGCATAGAGTGTGAAAACTGAGTTTCCTTGAGAGCTGCTTGGAAGCCTGATGGTGTGTGAAGTTAGTGAGCCAAATGGAGTTGTTCTCCCACAAGAACCACTCGGCTGATCCTTCTTCAATAGGCCCTTCACCAACATGCAGTGTTTCCTTGATTGAATTAGCTCTCACACCAATATTTGCGTCTAGAGCCTTTGCATTGAGGGCTATCTGAAAACGGCTGTGGCGCTGAAGTTGCCTGTGAATGTGGAGTTGGTGGCATGTGAAACCCGCATGTGGAGCATTCGTTTGTGTGGGATGCTCTACCAGGTTCATTCCTAATAATGCACTCAAAGGGCACTAAGCATAGAGTGTGAAAACTGAGTTTCCTTGAGAGCTGCTTGGAAGCCTGATGGTGTGTGAAGTTAGTGAGCCAAATGGAGTTGTTCTCCCACAAGAACCACTCGGCTGATCCTTCTTCAATATGCCCATCACCAACATGCAGTGTTTCCTTGATTGAATTAGCTCTCACACCAATATTTGCGTCTAGAGCCTTTGCATTGAGGGCTATCTGAAAACGGCTGTGGCGCTGAAGTTGCCTGTGAATGTGGAGTTGGTGGCATGTGAAACCCGCATGTGGAGCATTCGTTTGTGTGGGATGCTCTACCAGGTTCATTCCCAGATAATGCACTAAACGGGCACTAAGCATAAAGTGTGAAAACTGAGTTTCCTTGAGAGCTGCTTGGAAGCCTGATGGTGTGTGAAGTTAGTGAGCCAAATGGAGTTGTTCTCCCACAAGAACCACTCAGCTGATCCTTCTTCAATATGCCCTTCACCAACATGCAGTGTTTCCTTGATTGAATTAGCTCTCAAACCAATATTTGCGTCTAGAGCCTTTGCATTGAGGGCTATCTGAAAACGGCTGTGGCGCTGAAGTTGCCTGTGAATGTGGAGTTGGTGGCATGTGAAACCCGCATGTGGAGCATTCGTTTGTGTGGGATGCTCTACCAGGTTCATTCCTAGATAATGCACTCAAAGGGCACTAAACATAGAGTGTGAAAACTGAGTTTCCTTGAGAGCTGCTTGGAAGCCTGATGGTGTGTGAAGTTAGTGAGCCAAATTTACTTATTCTCCCACAAGAACCACTCAGCTGATCCTTCTTCAGTATGCCCTTCACCAACATGCAGTGTTTCCTTGATTGAATTATCTCTCACACCAATATTTGCGTCTAGAGCCTTTGCATTGAGGGCTATCTGAAAACGGCTGTGGCGCTGAAGTTGCCTGTGAATGTGGAGTTGGTGGCATGTGAAACCCGCATGTGGAGCATTCGTTTGTGTGGGATGCTCTCCCAGGATCATTCCTAGATAATGCACTCAAAGGGCACTAAACATAGAGTGTGAAAACTGAGTTTCCTTGAGAGCTGCTTGGAAGCCTGATGGTGTGTGAAGTTAGTAAGCCAAATGAGTTGTTCTCCCACAAGAACCACTCGGCTGATCCTTCTTCAATATGCCCTTCACCAACATGCAGTGTTTCCTTGATTGAATTAGCTCTCACACCAATATTTGCGTCTAGAGCCTTTGCATTGAGGGCTATCTGAAAACGGCAGTGGCGCTGAAGTTGCCTGTGAATGTGGAGTTGGTGGCATGTGAAACCCGCATGTGGAGCATTCGCTTGTGTGGGATGCTCTACCAGGTTCATTCCTAGATAATGCACTCAAAGGGCACTAAGCATAGAGTGTGAAAACTGAGTTTCCTTGAGAGCTGCTTGGAAGCCTGATGGTGTGTGAAGTTAGTGAGCCAAATGGAGTTGTTCTCCCACAAGAACCACTCGGCTGATCCTTCTTCAATAGGCCCTTCACCAACATGCAGTGTTTCCTTGATTGAATTAGCTCTCACACCAATATTTGCGTCTAGAGCCTTTGCATTGAGGGCTATCTGAAAACGGCTGTGGCGCTGAAGTTGCCTGTGAATGTGGAGTTGGTGGCATGTGAAACCCGCATGTGGAGCATTCGTTTGTGTGGGATGCTCTACCAGGTTCATTCCCAGATAATGCACTAAACGGGCACTAAGCATAAAGTGTGAAAACTGCGTTTCCTTGAGAGCTGCTTGGAAGCCTGATGGTGTGTGAAGTTAGTGAGCCAAATGGAGTTGTTCTCCCACAAGAACCACTCGGCTGATCCTTCTTCAATATGCCCTTCACCAACATGCAGTGTTTCCTTGATTGAATTAGCTCTCACACCAATATTTGCGTCTAGAGCCTTTGCATTGAGGGCTATCTGAAAACGGCTGTGGCGCTGAAGTTGCCTGTGAATGTGGAGTTGGTGGCATGTGAAACCCGCATGTGGAGCATTCGTTTGTGTGGGATGCTCTACCAGGTTCATTTCAGTCCAACCCATACAAAGGGCACTAAGCATAGAGTGTGAAAACTGAGTTTCCTTGAGAGATGCTTGGAAGACTGATGGTGTGTGAAGTTAGTGAGCCAAATGGAGTTGTTCTCCCACAAGAACCACTCGGCTGATCCTTCTTCAATATGCCCTTCACCAACATGCAGTGTTTCCTTGATTGAATTAGCTCTCACACCAATAGTCGCGTCTAGAGCCTTTGCATTGAGGGCTATCTGAAAACGGCTGTGGCGCTGAAGTTGCCTGTGAATGTGGAGTTGGTGGCATGTGAAACCCGCATGTGGAGCATTCGTTTGTGTGGGATGCTCTACCAGGTTCATTCCTAGATAATGCACTCAAAGGGCACTAAACATAGAGTGTGAAAACTGAGTTTCCTTGAGAGCTGCTTTGAAGCCTGATGGTGTGTGAAGTTAGTGAGCCAAATGGAGTTGTTCTCCCACAAGAACCACTCAGCTGATCCTTCTTCAATATGCCCTTCACCAACATGCCGTGTTTCCTTGATTGAATTAGCTCTCACACCAATATTTGCGTCTAGAGCCTTTGCATTGAGGGCTATCTGAAAACGGCTGTGGCGCTGAAGTTGCCTGTGAATGTGGAGTTGGTGGCATGTGAAACCCGCATGTGGAGCATTCGTTTGTGTGGGATGCTCTACCAGGTTCATTCCTAGATAATGCACTCAAAGGGCACTAAGCATAGAGTGTGAAAACTGAGTTTCCTTGAGAGCTGCTTGGAAGCCTGATGGTGTGTGAAGTTAGTGAGCCAAATGGAGTTGTTCTCCCACAAGAACCACTCGGCTGATCCTTCTTCAATATGCCCTTAACCAACATGCAGTGTTTCCTTGATTGAATTACCTCTCACACCAATATTTGCGTCTAGAGCCTTTGCATTGAGGGCCATCTGAAAACGGCTGTGGCGCTGAAGTTGCCTGTGAATGTGGAGTTGGTGGCATGTGAAACCCGCATGTGGAGCATTCGTTTGTGTGGGATGCTCTACCAGGTTCATTTCTAGATAATGCACTCAAAGGGCACTAAACATAGAGTGTGAAAACTGAGTTTCCTTGAGAGCTGCTTGGAAGCCTGATGGTGTGTGAAGTTAGTGAGCCAAATGGAGTTATTCTCCCACAAGAACCACTCGGCTGATCCTTCTTCAATATGCCCTTCACCAACATGCAGTGTTTCCTTGATTGAATTAGCTCTCACACCAATATTTGCGTCTAGAGCCTTTGCATTGAGGGCTATCTGAAAACGGCTGTGGCGCTGAAGTTGCCTGTGAATGTGGAGTTGGTGGCATGTGAAACCCGCATGTGGAGCATTCGTTTGTGTGGGATGCTCTACCAGGTTCATTTCAGTCCTAGCCATACAAGGGCACTAAGCATAGAGTGTGAAAACTGAGTTTCCTTGAGAGCTGCTTGGAAGCCTGATGGTGTGTGAAGTTAGTGCCAAATGGAGTTGTTCTCCCACAAGAACCACTCGGCTGATCCTTCTTCAATAGGCCCTTCACCAACATGCAGTGTTTCCTTGATTGAATTAGCTCTCACACCAATATTTGCATCTATAGCCTTTGCATTGAGGGCTATCTGAAAACGGCTGTGGCGCTGAAGTTGCCTGTGAATGTGGAGTTGGTGGCATGTGAAACCCGCATGTGGAGCATTCGTTTGTGTGGGATGCTCTACCAGGTTCATTCCTAGATAATGCACTCAAAGGGCACTAAGCATAGAGTGTGAAAACTGAGTTTCCTTGAGAGCTGCTTGGAAGCCTGATGGTGTGTGAAGTTAGTGAGCCAAATGGAGTTGTTCTCCCACAAGAACCACTCGGCTGATCCTTCTTCAATATGCCCTTCACCAACATGCAGTGTTTCCTTGATTGAATTAGCTCTCACACCAATATTTGCGTCTAGACCTTTGCATTGAGGGCTATCTGAAAACGGCTGTGGCGCTGAAGTTGCCTGTGAATGTGGAGTTGGTGGCATGTGAAACCCGCATGTGGAGCATTCGTTTGTGTGGGATGCTCTACCAGGTTCATTTCAGTCCTAGCCATACAAAGTGCACTAAGCATAGAGTGTGAAAACTGAGTTTCCTTGAGAGCTGCTTGGAAGCCTGATGGTGTGTGAAGTTAGTGAGCCAAATGGAGTTGTTCTCCCACAAGAACCACTCGGCTGATCCTTCTTCAATATGCCCTTCACCAACATGCAGTGTTTCCTTGATTGAATTAGCTCTCACACCAATATTTGCGTCTAGAGCCTTTGCATTGAGGGCTATCTGAAAACGGCTGTGGCGCTGAAGTTGCCTGTGAATGTGGAGATGGTGGCATGTGAAACCCGCATGTGGAGCATTCGTTTGTGTGGGATGCTCTACCAGGTTCATTCCTAGATAATGCACTCAAAGGGCACTAAACATAGAGTGTGAAAACTGAGTTTCCTTGAGAGCTGCTTGGAAGCCTGATGGTGTGTGAAGTTAGTGAGCCAAATGCAGTTGTTCTCCCACAAGAACCACTCGGCTGATCCTTCTTCAATATGCCCTTCACCAACATGCAGTGTTTCCTTGATTGAATTAGCTCTCACACCAATATTTGCGTCTAGAGCCTTTGCATTGAGGGCCATCTGAAAACGGCTGTGGCGCTGAAGTTGCCTGTGAATGTGGAGTTGGTGGCATGTGAAACCCGCATGTGGAGCATTCGCTTGTGTGGGATGCTCTACCAGGTTCATTCCTAGATAATGCACTCAAAGGGCACTAAGCATAGAGTGTGAAAACTGAGTTTCCTTGAGAGCTGCTTGGAAGCCTGATGGTGTGTGAAGTTAGTGAGCCAAATGGAGTTGTTCTCCCACAAGAACCACTCAGCTGATCCTTCTTCAATATGCCCTTCACCAACATGCAGTGTTTCCTTGATTGAATTAGCTCTCAAACCAATATTTGCGTCTAGAGCCTTTGCATTGAGGGCTATCTGAAAACGGCTGTGGCGCTGAAGTTGCCTGTGAATGTGGAGTTGGTGGCATGTGAAACCCGAATGTGGAGCATTCGTTTGTGTGGGATGCTCTACCAGGTTCATTCCTAGATAATGCACTCAAAGGGCACTAAACATAGAGTGTGAAAACTGAGTTTCCTTGAGAGCTGCTTGGAAGCCTGATGGTGTGTGAAGTTAGTGAGCCAAATTTACTTATTCTCCCACAAGAACCACTCGGCTGATCCTTCTTCAGTATGCCCTTCACCAACATGCAGTGTTTCCTTGATTGAATTAGCTCTCACACCAATATTTGCGTCTAGAGCCTTTGCATTGAGGGCTATCTGAAAACGGCTGTGGCGCTGAAGTTGCCTGTGAATGTGGAGTTGGTGGCATGTGAAACCCGCATGTGGAGCATTCGTTTGTGTGGGATGCTCTACCAGGTTCATTCCTAGATAATGCACTCAAAGGGCACTAAACATAGAGTGTGAAAACTGAGTTTCCTTGAGAGCTGCTTGGAAGCCTGATGGTGTGTGAAGTTAGTAAGCCAAATGGAGTTGTTCTCCCACAAGAACCACTCGGCTGATCCTTCTTCAATATGCCCTTCACCAACATGCAGTGTTTCCTTGATTGAATTAGCTCTCACACCAATATTTGCGTCTAGAGCCTTTGCATTGAGGGCTATCTGAAAACGGCAGTGGCGCTGAAGTTGCCTGTGAATGTGGAGTTGGTGGCATGTGAAACCCGCATGTGGAGCATTCGTTTGTGTGGGATGCTCTACCAGGTTCATTCCTAGATAATGCACTCAAAGGGCACTAAACATGGAGTGCGAAAACTGAGTTTCCTTGAGAGCTGCTTGGAAGCCTGATGGTGTGTGAAGTTAGTGAGCCAAATGGAGTTGTTCTCCCACAAGAACCACTCTGCTGATCCTTCTTCAATATGCCCTTCACCAACATGCAGTGTTTCCTTGATTGAATTAGCTCTCACACCAATATTTGCGTCTAGAGCCTTTGCATTGAGGGCTATCTGAAAACGGCTGTGGCGCTGAAGTTGCCTGTGAATGTGGAGTTGGTGGCATGTGAAACCCGCATGTGGAGCATTCGTTTGTGTGGGATGCTCTACCAGGTTCATTCCTAGATAATGCACTCAAAGGGCACTAAGCATAGAGTGTGAAAACTGAGTTTCCTTGAGAGCTGCTTGGAAGCCTGATGGTGTGTGAAGTTAGTGAGCCAAATGGAGTTGTTCTCCCACAAGAACCACTCAGCTGATCCTTCTTCAATATGCCCTTCACCATCATGCAGTGTTTCCTTGATTGAATTAGCTCTCAAACCAATATTTGCGTCTAGAGCCTTTGCATTGAGGGCTATCTGAAAACGGCTGTGGCGCTGAAGTTGCCTGTGAATGTGGAGTTGGTGGCATGTGAAACCCGCATGTGGAGCATTCGTTTGTGTGGGATGCTCTACCAGGTTCATTTCAGTCCTAGCCATACAAAGGGCACTAAGCATAGAGTGTGAAAACTGAGTTTCCTTGAGAGCTGCTTGGAAGCCTGATGGTGTGTGAAGTTAGTGAGCCAAATGGAGTTGTTCTCCCACAAGAACCACTCGGCTGATCCTTCTTCATTATGCCCTTAACCAACATGCAGTATTTCCTTGATTGAATTAGCTCTCACACCAATATTTGCGTCTAGAGCCTTTGCATTGAGGGCTATCTGAAAACGGCTGTGGCGCTGAAGTTGCCTGTGAATGTGGAGTTGGTGGCATGCGAAACCCGCATGTGGAGCATTCGTTTGTGTGGGATGCTCTACCAGGTTCATTCCTAGATAATGCACTCAAAGGGCACTAAGCATAGAGTGTGAAAACTGAGTTTCCTTGAGAGCTGCTTGGAAGCCTGATGGTGTGTGAAGTTAGTGAGCCAAATGGAGTTGTTCTCCCACAAGAACCACTCAGCTGATCCTTCTTCAATATGCCCTTCACCAACATGCAGTGTTTCCTTGATTGAATTAGCTCTCACACGAATATTTGCGTCTAGAGCCTTTGCATTGAGGGCTATCTGAAAATGGCTGTGGCGCTGAAGTTGCCTGTGAATGTGGAGTTGGTGGCATGTGAAACCCGCATGTGGAACATTCGTTTGTGTGGGATGCTCTACCAGGTTCATTCCTAATAATGCACTCAAAGGGCACTAAGCATAGAGTGTGAAAACTGAGTTTCCTTGAGAGCTGCTTGGAAGCCTGATGGTGTGTGAAGTTAGTGAGCCAAATGGAGTTGTTCTCCCACAAGAACCACTCGGCTGATCCTTCTTCAATATGCCCTTCACCAACATGCAGTGTTTCCTTGATTGAATTAGCTCTCACACCAATATTTGCGTCTAGAGCCTTTGCATTGAGGGCTATCTGAAAACGGCTGTGGAGCTGAAGTTGCCTGTGAATGTGGAGTTGGTGGCATGTGAAACCCGCATGTGGAGCATTCGTTTGTGTGGGATGCTCTACCAGGTTCATTCCTAGATAATGCACTCAAAGGGCACTAAACATGGAGTGTGAAAACTGAGTTTCCTTGAGAGCTGCTTGGAAGCCTGATGGTGTGTGAAGTTAGTGAGCCAAATGGAGTTGTTCTCCCACAAGAACCACTCTGCTGATCCTTCTTCAATATGCCCTTCACCAACATGCAGTGTTTCCTTGATTGAATTAGCTCTCACACCAATATTTGCGTCTAGAGCCTTTGCATTGAGGGCTATCTGAAAACGGCTGTGGCGCTGAAGTTGCCTGTGAATGTGGAGTTGGTGGCATGTGAAACCCGCATGTGGAGCATTCGTTTGTGTGGGATGCTCTACCAGGTTCATTCCTAGATAATGCACTCAAAGGGCACTAAGCATAGAGTGTGAAAACTGAGTTTCCTTGAGAGCTGCTTGGAAGCCTGATGGTGTGTGAAGTTAGTGAGCCAAATGGAGTTGTTCTCCCACAAGAACCACTCGGCTGATCCTTCTTCAATATGCCCTTCACCAACATGCAGTGTTTCCTTGATTGAATTAGCTCTCACACCAATATTTGCGTCTAGAGCCTTTGCATTGAGGGCTATCTGAAAACGGCTGTGGCGCTGAAGTTGCCTGTGAATGTGGAGTTGGTGGCATGTGAAACCCACATGTGGAGCATTCGTTTGTGTGGGATGCTCTACCAGGTTCATTCCTAATAATGCACTCAAAGGGCACTAAGCATAGAGTGTGAAAACTGAGTTTCCTTGAGAGCTGCTTGGAAGCCTGATGGTGTGTGAAGTTAGTGAGCCAAATGGAGTTGTTCTCCCACAAGAACCACTCGGCTGATCCTTCTTCAATATGCCCATCACCAACATGCAGTGTTTCCTTGATTGAATTAGCTCTCACACCAATATTTGCGTCTAGAGCCTTTGCATTGAGGGCTATCTGAAAACGGCTGTGGCGCTGAAGTTGCCTGTGAATGTGGAGTTGGTGGCATGTGAAACCCGCATGTGGAGCATTCGTTTGTGTGGGATGCTCTACCAGGTTCATTCCTAGATAATGCACTAAACGGGCACTAAGCATAAAGTGTGAAAACTGAGTTTCCTTGAGAGCTGCTTGGAAGCCTGATGGTGTGTGAAGTTAGTGAGCCAAATGGAGTTGTTCTCCCACAAGAACCACTCAGCTGATCCTTCTTCAATATGCCCTTCACCAACATGCAGTGTTTCCTTCATTGAATTACCTCTCACACCAATATTTGCGTCTAGAGCCTTTGCATTGAGCGCCATCTGAAAACGGCTGTGGCGCTGAAGTTGCCTGTGAATGTGGAGTTGGTGGCATGTGAAACCCGCATGTGGAGCATTCGTTTTTGTGGGATGCTCTACCAGGTTCATTGCTAGATAATGCACTCAAAGGGCACTAAACATAGAGTGTGAAAACTGAGTTTCCTTGAGAGCTGCTTGGAAGCCTGATGGTGTGTGAAGTTAGTGAGCCAAATGGAGTTGTTCTCCCACAAGAACCACTCGGCTGATCCTTCTTCAATATGCCCTTCACCAACATGCAGTGTTTCCTTGATTGAATTAGCTCTCACACCAATATTTGCGTCTAGAGCCTTTGCATTGAGGGCCATCTGAAAACGGCTGTGGCGCTGAAGTTGCCTGTGAATGTGGAGTTGGTGGCATGTGAAACCCGCATGTGGAGCATTCGTTTGTGCGGGATGCTCTACCAGGTTCATTCCTAGATAATGCACTCAAAGGGCACTAAACATGGAGTGTGAAAACTGAGTTTCCTTGAGAGCTGCTTGGAAGCCTGATGGTGTGTGAAGTTAGTGAGCCAAATGGAGTTGTTCTCCCACAAGAACCACTCTGCTGATCCTTCTTCAATATGCCCTTCACCAACATGCAGTGTTTCCTTGATTGAATTAGCTCTCACACCAATATTTGCGTCTAGAGCCTTTGCATTGAGGGCTATCTGAAAACGGCTGTGGCGCTGAAGTTGCCTGTGAATGTGGAGTTGGTGGCATGTGAAACCCGCATGTGGAGCATTCGCTTGTGTGGGATGCTCTACCAGGTTCATTCCTAGATAATGCACTCAAAGGGCACTAAGCATAGAGTGTGAAAACTGAGTTTCCTTGAGAGCTGCTTGGAAGCCTGATGGTGTGTGAAGTTAGTGAGCCAAATGGAGTTGTTCTCCCACAAGAACCACTCAGCTGATCCTTCTTCAATATGCCCTTCACCAACATGCAGTGTTTCCTTGATTGAATTAGCTCTCACACCAATATTTGCGTCTAGAGCCTTTGCATTGAGGGCTATCTGAAAACGGCAGTGGCGCTGAAGTTGCCTGTGAATGTGGAGTTGGTGGCATGTGAAACCCGCATGTGGAGCATTCGTTTGTGTGGGATGCTCTACCAGGTTCATTCCTAGATAATGCACTCAAAGGGCACTAAACATAGAGTGTGAAAACTGAGTTTCCTTGAGAGCTGCTTGGAAGCCTGATGGTGTGTGAAGTTAGTGAGCCAAATTTACTTATTCTCCCACAAGAACCACTCGGCTGATCCTTCTTCAGTATGCCCTTCACCAACATGCAGTGTTTCCTTGATTGAATTAGCTCTCACACCAATATTTGCGTCTAGAGCCTTTGCATTGAGGGCTATCTGAAAACGGCTGTGGCGCTGAAGTTGCCTGTGAATGTGGAGTTGGTGGCATGTGAAACCCGCATGTGGAGCATTCATTTGTGTGGGATGCTCTACCAGGTTCATTCCTAGATAATGCACTCAAAGGGCACTAAACATAGAGTGTGAAAACTGAGTTTCCTTGAGAGCTGCTTGGAAGCCTGATGGTGTGTGAAGTTAGTGAGCCAAATGGAGTTGTTCTCCCACAAGAACCACTCGGCTGATCCTTCTTCAATATGCCCTTCACCAACATGCAGTGTTTCCTTGATTGAATTAGCTCTCACACCAATATTTGCGTCTAGAGCCTTTGCATTGAGGGCTATCTGAAAACGGCTGTGGCGCTGAAGTTGCCTGTGAATGTGGAGTTGGTGACATGTGAAACCCGCATGTGGAACATCTGTTTGTGTGGGATGCTGACCAAGCTTCATTTCAGTCCTAGGCACTCAAAGGGCACTAAGCATAGAGTGTGAAAACTGAGTTTCCTTGAGAGCTGCTTGGAAGCCTGATGGTGTGTGAAGTTAGTGAGCCAAATGGAGTTGTTCTCCCACAAGAACCACTCGGCTGATCCTTCTTCAATATGCCCTTCACCAACATGCAGTGTTTCCTTGATTGAATTAGCTCTCACACCAATATTTGCGTCTAGAGCCTTTGCATTGAGGGCTATCTGAAAACGGCTGTGGCGCTGAAGTTGCCTGTGAATGTGGAGTTGGTGGCATGTGAAACCCGCATGTGGAGCATTCGTTTGTGTGGGATGCTCTACCAGGTTCATTCCTAGATAATGCACTCAAAGGGCACTAAGCATAGAGTGTGAAAACTGAGTTTCCTTGAGAGCTGCTTGGAAGCCTGATGGTGTGTGAAGTTAGTGAGCCAAATGGAGTTATTCTCCCACAAGAACCACTCAGCTGATCCTTCTTCAATATGCCCTTCACCAACATGCAGTGTTTCCTTGATTGAATTAGCTCTTACACCAATATTTGCGTCTAGAGCCTTTGCATTGAGGGCTATCTGAAAACGGCTGTGGCGCTGAAGTTGCCTGTGAATGTGGAGTTGGTGGCATGTGAAACCCGCATGTGAAGCATTCGTTTGTGTGGGATGCTCTACCAGGTTCATTCCTAGATAATGCACTCAAAGGGCACTAAACATAGAGTGTGAAAACTGAGTTTCCTTGAGAGCTGCTTGGAAGCCTGATGGTGTGTGAAGTTAGTGAGCCAAATGGAGTTGTTCTCCCACAAGAACCACTCAGCTGATCCTTCTTCAATATGCCCTTCACCAACATGCAGTGTTTCCTTGATTGAATTAGCTCTCACACCAATATTTGCGTCTAGAGCCTTTGCATTGAAGGCTATCTGAAAACGGCTGTGGCGCTGAAGTTGCCTGTGAATGTGGAGTTGGTGGCATGTGAAACCCGCATGTGGAGCATTCGTTTGTGTGGGATGCTCTACCAGGTTCATTCCCAGATAATGCACTAAACGGGCACTAAGCATAAAGTGTGAAAACTGAGTTTCCTTGAGAGCTGCTTGGAAGCCTGATGGTGTGTGAAGTTAGTGAGCCAAATGGAGTTGTTCTCCCACAAGAACCACTCGGCTGATCCTTCTTCAATATGCCCTTCACCAACATGCAGTGTTTCCTTGATTGAATTAGCTCTCACACCAATATTTGCGTCTAGAGCCTTTGCATTGAGGGCTATCTGAAAACGGCTGTGGCGCTGAAGTTGCCTGTGAATGTGGAGTTGGTGGCATGTGAAACCCGCATGTGGAGCATTCGTTTCTGTGGGATGCTCTACCAGGTTCATTTCAGTCCAACCCATACAAAGGGCACTAAGCATAGAGTGTGAAAACTGAGTTTCCTTGAGAGCTGCTTGGAAGCCTGATGGTGTGTGAAGTTATTGAGCCAAATGGAGTTGTTCTCCCACAAGAACCACTTGGCTGATCCTTCTTCAATATGCCCTTCACCAACATGCAGTGTTTCCTTGATTGAATTAGCTCTCACACCAATATTTGCGTCTAGAGCCTTTGCATTGAGGGCTATCTGAAAACGGCTGTGGCGCTGAAGTTGCCTGTGAATGTGGAGTTGGTGGCATGTGAAACCCGCATGTGGAGCATTCGTTTGTGTGGGATGCTCTACCAGGTTCATTCCTAGATAATGCACTCAAAGGGCACTAAACATAGAGTGTGAAAACTGAGTTTCCTTGAGAGCTGCTTGGAAACCTGATGGTGTGTGAAGTTAGTGAGCCAAATGGAGTTGTTCTCCCACAAGAACACTCGGCTGATCCTTCTTCAATATGCCCTTCACCAACATGCAGTGTTTCCTTGATTGAATTAGCTCTCACACCAATATTTGCGTCTAGAGCCTTTGCATTGAGGGCTATCTAAAAACGGCTGTGGCGCTGAAGTTGCCTGTGAATGTGGAGTTGGTGGCATGTGAAACCCGCATGTGGAGCATTCGTTTGTGTGGGATGCTCTACCAGGTTCATTCCTAGATAATGCACTCAAATGGCACTAAACATAGAGTGTGAAAACTGAGTTTCCTTGAGAGCTGCTTGGAAGCCTGACGGTGTGTGAAGTTAGTGAGCCAAATGGAGTTGTTCTCCCACAAGAACCACTCAGCTGATCCTTCTTCAATATGCCCTTCACCAACATGCAGTGTTTCCTTGATTGAATTAGCTCTCACACCAATATTTGCGTCTAGAGCCTTTGCATTGAGGGCTATCTGAAAACGGCTGTTGCGCTGAAGTTGCCTGTGAATGTGGAGTTGGTGGCATGTGAAACCCGCATGTGGAGCATCCGTTTGTGTGGGATAATGACCAAGCTTCATTTCAGTCCTAGGCACACAAAGAGCACTAAGCATAGAGTGTGAAAACTGAGTTTCCTTGAGAGCTGCTTGGAAGCCTGATGGTGTGTGAAGTTAGTGAGCCAAATGGAGTTGTTCTCCCACAAGAACCACTCGGCTGATCCTTCTTCAATATGCCCTTCACCAACATGCAGTGTTTCCTTGATTGAATTAGCTCTCACACCAATATTTGCGTCTAGAGCCTTTGCATTGAGGGCTATCTGAAAACGGCTGTGGCGCTGAAGTTGCCTGTGAATGTGGAGTTGGTGGCATGTGAAACCCGCATGTGGAGCATTCGTTTGTGTGGGATGCTCTACCAGGTTCATTTCAGTCCTAGCCATACAAGGGCACTAAGCATAGAGTGTGAAAACTGAGTTTCCTTGAGAGCTGCTTGGAAGCCTGATGGTGTGTGAAGTTAGTGCCAAATGGAGTTGTTCTCCCACAAGAACCACTCGGCTGATCCTTCTTCAATAGGCCCTTCACCAACATGCAGTGTTTCCTTGATTGAATTAGCTCTCACACCAATATTTGCGTCTATAGCCTTTGCATTGAGGGCTATCTGAAAACGGCTGTGGCGCTGAAGTTGCCTGTGAATGTGGAGTTGGTGGCATGTGAAACCCGCATGTGGAGCATTCGTTTGTTTGGGATGCTCTACCAGGTTCATTCCTAGATAATGCACTCAAAGGGCACTAAGCATAGAGTGTGAAAACTGAGTTTCCTTGAGAGCTGCTTGGAAGCCTGATGGTGTTAGAAGTTAGTGAGCCAAATGGAGTTGTTCTCCCACAAGAACCACTCGGGTGATCCTTCTTCAATATGCCCTTCACCAACATGCAGTGTTTCCTTGATTGAATTAGCTCTCACACCAATATTTGCGTCTAGAGCCTTTGCATTGAGGGCTATCTGAAAACGGCTGTGGCGCTGAAGTTGCCTGTGAATGTGGAGTTGGTGGCATGTGAAACCCGCATGTGGAGCATTCGTTTGTGTGGGATGCTCTACCAGGTTCATTTCAGTCCTAGCCATACAAAGTGCACTAAGCATAGAGTGTGAAAACTGAGTTTCCTTGAGAGCTGCTTGGAAGCCTGATGGTGTGTGAAGTTAGTGAGCCAAATGGAGTTGTTCTCCCACAAGAACCACTCGGCTGATCCTTCTTCAATATGCCCTTCACCAACATGCAGTGTTTCCTTGATTGAATTAGCTCTCACACCAATATTTGCGTCTAGAGCCTTTGCATTGAGGGCTATCTGAAAACGGCTGTGGCGCTGAAGTTGCCTGTGAATGTGGAGTTGGTGGCATGTGAAACCCGCATGTGGAGCATTCGTTTGTGTGGGATGCTCTACCAGGTTCATTCCTAGATAATGCACTCAAAGGGCACTAAACATAGAGTGTGAAAACTGAGTTTCCTTGAGAGCTGCTTGGAAGCCTGATGGTGTGTGAAGTTAGTGAGCCAAATGGAGTTGTTCTCCCACAAGAACCACTCGGCTGATCCTTCTTCAATATGCCCTTCACCAACATGCAGTGTTTCCTTGATTGAATTAGCTCTCACACCAATATTTGCGTCTAGAGCCTTTGCATTGAGGGCCATCTGAAAACGGCTGTGGCGCTGAAGTTGCCTGTGAATGTGGAGTTGGTGGCATGTGAAACCCGCATGTGGAGCATCCGTTTGTGTGGGATGCTGACCAAGCTTCATTTCAGTCCTAGGCACACAAAGAGCACTAAACATAGAGTGTGAAAACTGAGTTTCCTTGAGAGCTGCTTGGAAGCCTGATGGTGTGTGAAGTTAGTGAGCCAAATGGAGTTGTTCTCCCACAAGAACCACTCGGCTGATCCTTCTTCAATAGGCCCTTCACCAACATGCAGTGTTTCCTTGATTGAATTAGCTCTCACACCAATATTTGCGTCTAGAGCCTTTGCATTGAGGGCTATCTGAAAACGGCTGTGGCGCTGAAGTTGCCTGTGAATGTGGAGTTGGTGGCATGTGAAACCCGCATGTGGAGCATTCGTTTGTGTGGGATGCTCTACCAGGTTCATTCCTAGATAATGCACTCAAAGGGCACTAAACATAGAGTGTGAAAACTGAGTTTCCTTGAGAGCTGCTTGGAAGCCTGATGGTGTGTGAAGTTAGTGAGCCAAATGGAGTTGTTCTCCCACAAGAACCACTCGGCTGATCCTTCTTCAATATGCCCATCACCAACATGCAGTGTTTCCTTGATTGAATTAGCTCTCACACCAATATTTGCGTCTAGAGCCTTTGCATTGAGGGCTATCTGAAAACGGCTGTGGCGCTGAAGTTGCCTGTGAATGTGGAGTTGGTGGCATGTGAAACCCGCATGTGGAGCATTCGTTTGTGTGGGATGCTCTACCAGGTTCATTCCCAGATAATACACTAAACGGGCACTAAGCATAAAGTGTGAAAACTGAGTTTCCTTGAGAGCTGCTTGGAAGCCTGATGGTGTGGGAAGTTAGTGAGCCAAATGGAGTTGTTCTCCCACAAGAACCACTCAGCTGATCCTTCTTCAATATGCCCTTCACCAACATGCAGTGTTTCCTTGATTGAATTACCTCTCACACCAATATTTGCGTCTAGAGCCTTTGCATTGAGGGCCATCTGAAAAAGGCTGTGGCGCTGAAGTTGCCTGTGAATGTGGAGTTGGTGGCATGTGAAACCCGCATGTGGAGCATCCGTTTGTGTGGGATGCTGACCAAGCTTCATTTCAGTCCTAGGCACACAAAGAGCACTAAACATAGAGTGTGAAAACTGAGTTTCCTTGAGAGCTGCTTGGAAGCCTGATGGTGTGTGAAGTTAGTGAGCCAAATGGAGTTGTTCTCCCACAAGAACCACTCGGCTGATCCTTCTTCAATATGCCCTTCACCAACATGCAGTGTTTCCTTGATTGAATTAGCTCTCACACCAATATTTGCGTCTAGAGCCTTTGCATTGAGGGCTATCTGAAAACGGCTGTGGCGCTGAAGTTGCCTGTGAATGTGGAGTTGGTGGCATGTGAAACCCGCATGTGGAGCATTCGTTTGTGTGGGATGCTCTACCAGGTTCATTCCTAGATAATGCACTCAAAGGGCACTAAGCATAGAGTGTGAAAACTGAGTTTCCTTGAGAGCTGCTTGGAAGCCTGATGGTGTGTGAAGTTAGTGAGCCAAATGGAGTTGTTCTCCCACAAGAACCACTCGGCTGATCCTTCTTCAATAGGCCCTTCACCAACATGCAGTGTTTCCTTGATTGAATTAGCTCTCACACGAATATTTGCGTCTAGAGCCTTTGCATTGAGGGCTATCTGAAAACGGCTGTGGCGCTGAAGTTGCCTGTGAATGTGGAGTTGGTGGCATGTGAAACCCGCATGTGGAGCATTCGCTTGTGTGGGATGCTCTACCAGGTTCATTCCTAGATAATGCACTCAAAGGGCACTAAGCATAGAGTGTGAAAACTGAGTTTCCTTGAGAGCTGCTTGGAAGCCTGATGGTGTGTGAAGTTAGTGAGCCAAATGGAGTTGTTCTCCCACAAGAACCACTCGGCCTATCCTTCTTCAATATGCCCATCACCAACATGCAGTGTTTCCTTGATTGAATTAGCTCTCACACCAATATTTGCGTCTAGAGCCTTTGCATTGAGGGCTATCTGAAAACGGCTGTGGCGCTGAAGTTGCCTGTGAATGTGGAGTTGGTGGCATGTGAAACCCGCATGTGGAGCATTCCTTTGTGTGGGATGCTCTACCAGGTTCATTCCCAGATAATGCACTAAACGGGCACTAAGCATAAAGTGTGAAAACTGAGTTTCCTTGAGAGCTGCTTGGAAGCCTGATGGTGTGTGAAGTTAGTGAGCCAAATGGAGTTGTTCTCCCACAAGAACCACTCAGCTGATCCTTCTTCAATATGCCCTTCACCAACATGCAGTGTTTCCTTGATTGAATTACCTCTCACACCAATATTTGCGTCTAGAGCCTTTGCATTGAGAGCCATCTGAAAACGGCTGTGGCGCTGAAGTTGCCTGTGAATGTGGAGTTGGTGGCATGTGAAACCCGCATGTGGAGCATTCGTTTTTGTGGGATGCTCTACCAGGTTCATTCCTAGATAATGCACTCAAAGGGCACTAAACATAGAGTGTGAAAACTGAGTTTCCTTGAGAGCTGCTTGGAAGCGTGATGGTGTGTGAAGTTAGTGAGCCAAATGGAGTTGTTCTCCCACAAGAACCACTCGGCTGATCCTTCTTCAATATGCCCTTCACCAACATGCAGTGTTTCCTTGATTGAATTAGCTCTCACACGAATATTTGCGTCTAGAGCCTTTGCATTGAGGGCTATCTGAAAATGGCTGTGGCGCTGAAGTTGCCTGTGAATGTGGAGTTGGTGGCATGTGAAACCCGCATGTGGAGCATTCGTTTGTGTGGGATGCTCTACCAGGTTCATTCCTAATAATGCACTCAAAGGGCACTAAGCATAGAGTGTGAAAACTGAGTTTCCTTGAGAGCTGCTTGGAAGCCTGATGGTGTGTGAAGTTAGTGAGCCAAATGGAGTTGTTCTCCCACAAGAACCACTCGGCTGATCCTTCTTCAATATGCCCTTCACCAACATGCAGTGTTTCCTTGATTGAATTAGCTCTCACACCAATATTTGCGTCTAGAGCCTTTGCATTGAGGGCTATCTGAAAACGGCTGTGGCGCTGAAGTTGCCTGTGAATGTGGAGTTGGTGGCATGTGAAACCCGCATGTGGAGCATTCGTTTGTGTGGGATGCTGAACAAGCTTCATTTCAGTCCTAGCCATACAAAGAGCACTAGGAATAGAGTGTGAAAACTGAGTTTCCTTGAGAGCTGCTTGGAAGCCTGATGGTGTGTGAAGTTAGTAAGCCAAATGGAGTTGTTCTCCCACAAGAACCACTCGGCTGATCCTTCTTCAATATGCCCTTCACCAACATGCAGTGTTTCCTTGATTGAATTAGCTCTCACACAAATATTTGCGTCTAGAGCCTTTGCATTGAGGGCTATCTGAAAACGGCTGTGGCGCTGAAGTTGCCTGTGAATGTGGAGTTGGTGGCATGTGAAACCCGCATGTGGAGCATTCGCTTGTGTGGGATGCTCTACCAGGTTCATTCCTAGATAATGCACTCAAAGGGCACTAAGCATAGAGTGTGAAAACTGAGTTTCCTTGAGAGCTGCTTGGAAGCCTGATGGTGTGTGAAGTTAGTGAGCCAAATGGAGTTGTTCTCCCACAAGAACCACTCAGCTGATCCTTCTTCAATATGCCCTTCACCAACATGCAGTGTTTCCTTGATTGAATTAGCTCTCACACCAATATTTGCGTCTAGAGCCTTTGCATTGAGGGCTATCTGAAAACGGCTGTGGTGCTGAAGTTGCCTGTGAATGTGGAGTTGGTGGCATGTGAAACCCGCATGTGGAGCATTCGTTTGTGTGGGATGCTCTACCAGGTTCATTCCTAGATAATGCACTCAAAGGGCACTAAACATAGAGTGTGAAAACTGAGTTTCCTTGAGAGCTGCTTGGAAGCCTGATGGTGTGTGAAGTTAGTGAGCCAAATGGAGTTGTTCTCCCACAAGAACCACTCAGCTGATCCTTCTTCAATATGCCCTTCACCAACATGCAGTGTTTCCTTGATTGAATTACCTCTCACACCAATATTTGCGTCTAGAGCCTTTGCATTGAGAGCCATCTGAAAACGGCTGTGGCGCTGAAGTTGCCTGTGAATGTGGAGTTGGTGGCATGTGAAACCCGCATGTGGAGCATTCGTTTTTGTGGGATGCTCTACCAGGTTCATTCCTAGATAATGCACTCAAAGGGCACTAAACATAGAGTGTGAAAACTGAGTTTCCTTGAGAGCTGCTTGGAAGCCTGATGGTGTGTGAAGTTAGTGAGCCAAATGGAGTTGTTCTCCCACAAGAACCACTCGGCTGATCCTTCTTCAATATGCCCTTCACCAACATGCAGTGTTTCCTTGATTGAATTAGCTCTCACACGAATATTTGCGTCTAGAGCCTTTGCATTGAGGGCTATCTGAAAATGGCTGTGGCGCTGAAGTTGCCTGTGAATGTGGAGTTGGTGGCATGTGAAACCCGCATGTGGAGCATTCGTTTGTGTGGGATGCTCTACCAGGTTCATTCCTAATAATGCACTCAAAGGGCACTAAGCATAGAGTGTGAAAACTGAGTTTCCTTGAGAGCTGCTTGGAAGCCTGATGGTGTGTGAAGTTAGTGAGCCAAATGGAGTTGTTCTCCCACAAGAACCACTCGGCTGATCCTTCTTCAATATGCCCTTCACCAACATGCAGTGTTTCCTTGATTGAATTAGCTCTCACACCAATATTTGCGTCTAGAGCCTTTGCATTGAGGGCTATCTGAAAACGGCTGTGGCGCTGAAGTTGCCTGTGAATGTGGAGTTGGTGGCATGTGAAACCCGCATGTGGAGCATTCGTTTGTGTGGGATGCTGAACAAGCTTCATTTCAGTCCTAGGCATACAAAGAGCACTAGGAATAGAGTGTGAAAACTGAGTTTCCTTGAGAGCTGCTTGGAAGCCTGATGGTGTGTGAAGTTAGTAAGCCAAATGGAGTTGTTCTCCCACAAGAACCACTCGGCTGATCCTTCTTCAATATGCCCTTCACCAACATGCAGTGTTTCCTTGATTGAATTAGCTCTCACACAAATATTTGCGTCTAGAGCCTTTGCATTGAGGGCTATCTGAAAACGGCTGTGGCGCTGAAGTTGCCTGTGAATGTGGAGTTGGTGGCATGTGAAACCCGCATGTGGAGCATTCGCTTGTGTGGGATGCTCTACCAGGTTCATTCCTAGATAATGCACTCAAAGGGCACTAAACATAGAGTGTGAAAACTGAGTTTCCTTGAGAGCTGCTTGGAAGCCTGATGGTGTGTGAAGTTAGTGAGCCAAATGGAGTTGTTCTCCCACAAGAACCACTCAGCTGATCCTTCTTCAATATGCCCTTCACCAACATGCAGTGTTTCCTTGATTGAATTAGCTCTCACACCAATATTTGCGTCTAGAGCCTTTGCATTGAGGGCTATCTGAAAACGGCTGTGGTGCTGAAGTTGCCTGTGAATGTGGAGTTGGTGGCATGTGAAACCCGCATGTGGAGCATTCGTTTGTGTGGGATGCTCTACCAGGTTCATTCCTAGATAATGCACTCAAAGGGCACTAAACATAGAGTGTGAAAACTGAGTTTCCTTGAGAGCTGCTTGGAAGCCTGATGGTGTGTGAAGTTAGTGAGCCAAATGGAGTTGTTCTCCCACAAGAACCACTCGGCTGATCCTTCTTCAATATGCCCTTCACCAACATGCAGTGTTTCCTTGATTGAATTAGCTCTCTCACCAATATTTGCGTCTAGAGCCTTTGCATTGAGGGCTATCTGAAAACGGCTGTGGCGCTGAAGTTGCCTGTGAATGTGGAGTTGGTGGCATGTGAAACCCGCATGTGGAGCATTCGTTTGTGTGGGATGCTCTACCAGGTTCATTCCTAGATAATGCACTCAAAGGGCACTAAGCATAGAGTGTGAAAACTGAGTTTCCTTGAGAGCTGCTTGGAAGCCTGATGGTGTGTGAAGTTAGTGAGCCAAATGGAGTTGTTCTCCCACAAGAACCACTCGGCTGATCCTTCTTCAATATGCCCTTCACCAACATGCAGTGTTTCCTTGATTGAATTAGCTCTCACACGAATATTTGCGTCTAGAGCCTTTGCATTGAGGGCTATCTGAAAACGGCTGTGGCGCTGAAGTTGCCTGTGAATGTGGAGTTGGTGGCATGTGAAACCCGCATGTGGAGCATTCGTTTGTGTGGGATGCTCTACCAGGTTCATTTCAGTCCTAGCCATACAAAGGGCACTAAGCATAGAGTGTGAAAACTGAGTTTCCTTGAGAGCTGCTTGGAAGCCTGATGGTGTGTGAAGTTAGTGAGCCAAATGGAGTTGTTCTCCCACAAGAACCACTCGGCTGATCCTTCTTCAATATGCCCTTAACCAACATGCAGTGTTTCCTTGATTGAATTAGCTCTCACACCAATATTTGCGTCTAGAGCCTTTGCATTGAGGGCTATCTGAAAACGGCTGTGGCGCTGAAGTTGCCTGTGAATGTGGAGTTGGTGGCATGCGAAACCCGCATGTGGAGCATTCGTTTGTGTGGGATGCTCTACCAGGTTCATTCCTAGATAATGCACTCAAAGGGCACTAAGCATAGAGTGTGAAAACTGAGTTTCCTTGAGAGCTGCTTGGAAGCCTGATGGTGTGTGAAGTTAGTGAGCCAAATGGAGTTGTTCTCCCACAAGAACCACTCAGCTGATCCTTCTTCAATATGCCCTTCACCAACATGCAGTGTTTCCTTGATTGAATTAGCTCTCACACCAATATTTGCGTCTAGAGCCTTTGCATT